>NC_056738.1:130105110-130190362 GCF_019279795.1 Protopterus annectens
GTATATATATATATATATATTTAATAAATTATTAATGTAAGGTATATTAAGAATATTTAAAATGAAGTTTAATTAATTATAAAATAAATTTTGTTTTTGTTTTTTTAAAAAGGATAAATTATGTGTATTTTTTAATTTTATTTTATTTTTTAAATAAATTTTTGTTTGTTTTAAATAATTTTTTATTTTTTATTGTTTAAATTTTTTTTTTAATATATATGTATATATATATATATATATATGTATATATATATATATATATATATATATATATATATATATATATGTGTATATATATATATATATATATATATATATATATATATATATATATATATATATATATATATATATATATATATATATATATATATATATATATATATATATATATATATATATACACACACACACACACACACACACTTCTAGGATTCACACTTTGATAAACTAGAAAATATCCTCCCCATGGTTGCAAATTAATTTGACTGAAAACTAATTTTATCCAATAACAATTAGCAGAAAGTAACATACAGAGATGAAAGTACCAAAAAGTGTTTTGGAAGGGGGCTGTATAACTACTGGCAGCCTATACAACATTTTGACTCAGAAATCCCCCTTGATCACTCCCCCACATAAGTGCAGACAGTCCCATACACACAAATATGCACACACACACACAATCATCAGAAACCAATCATTCCCTGCAGAGATGCGCACACACAATCATCTGAAACCAATCATTCCTCTGCAGAGATGCGCACGCGCACACACACACACACACACACACACACACACACAGTTCCCCTAACAATCCCATCAGTAGTCTGTCCATGTATGCACGAGCACCGAATGACATCAAAATCAATCATTTCCCCCAAGGATCCCTTCAGTAGCCCATCCATGTGTACACTAGTACAAACATGACATCAAAGCAAATCATTTCTCACAAAGATCCTTTCAGTAGTCTGTCCATGTATGGACCAAACACCAAATGACATCAAATTGAAATATTTCACACAAATACCCTTTCAGGCTTCAGATATCTTTACATGTATGCACAAAAGCACTAAATGACATCAAAATGAAACATTTCCCCCAATTACCACTCCAGGCTTCAGTTGTCTGTACGTGTATGAACACAAGCACCAGATTACATCAAAATTAAACACTTATGTTAAGCATCTCTTCAGACGACTGTCCATGTATGCAGAAGCACCAAATGAAGCATTTCCTCTATAGATCCTTTTAGCAGTCTGTCGATGTATGCACACAAGTACCAAATGACATCAACATGAATCATTTCCTTCAAAGATCCCTTCAGTAGTCTGTCCATTTATGTATGCACAAGTATCAAAATGAAGTATCCCCCAAGACACTTCAGTAGTCTGTGCATCCATGTATGTATGTATGTATGCATGTATGCACAAGCACCAAAATGAAACATCCCCACAACAATCCCTTCAGTAGTCTGTGCATCCATGTATGCATGTATGTATGTATGTATGTATGTATTTATGTATGTATGCACAAGCACCAAAAAGAAACATCCCACCCCAAGACCCCTTCAGTATTGTCTGTCCGTGTATATATGCATAAGTACCAAAATGAACCCCCCCCCAAGATCCATTCAGTAGTCTGCCCATACATGTATGTATGCAAAAGCAGCAAAATGAAATACCCCCACAGTAATCCCTTCAGTAGTCTGTCCATCCATGTACACATGCACAAGCACCAAAATGAAACAGCCCCCCAAAGACCTCTTCAGCAGTACAAATAAAAAGTCCACAAAACTAACCAAGGAACCACAGAAAAAGGAAATCCTCTGGAAAGACCCTGATACTCCAGCGCTGAATGTCTGTCCATTCATGTTTGCATGCACAAGCACCAAAATAAAACACCCATCCCCATGACCTCTTCAAAAGTCTGTCCATTTCTGTATGCACAAGCAACAACATGAATCCTCCCAAGACCCCTCCAGTAGTCTGTCCATCCATGTATGTGCACACAAGCACCAAAATGAAAAATCCCCCCAAAGACTGCTTCAGTAGTTTCTCATGTATGCACAGCCACCAAAATGAAACATTTCCCCTAATGACCACCCCCTCGGTATTCTGTCCATGTACGCACAAAAAGTAAATGACATCAAAATGAATCTTTTCCCCCAAGGTTCCCTTAAGCAGTTTGTCCATGTATGCAAAAACACCAAAGTGAAACATTTTCCTGAATGATCTGTTCAATAGCATGTCCATGTATGCACACAAGGAGCAAATTACATCAAAATGAATCATTTTACCAAGTGACCCCTTCAGTGGTCTGTGCATGTAGGCGCACAAGCACTAAATGACATCAGAATGAATCGTTTCCCACAGAGATCCCTTATTTAGTTTGTCCACGTATGCACAAGCATGAAATTTCATCAAAATTAATAATTTCCCCCAAGGAGATCTTAAGTAGTTTGTTCATGTATGCACAAGCACCAAAATGAAATTTCCCCCCCAAGGACCCCTTCACTGTTTTGTCCAATGTATGCTCAAGCACCAAAATGAAACATTTTTTTTCCAATGACCCCTTCAGTCAGGTTTGTCCATGTATGCACAAGCACCAAAATGAAACATTTCCCCTAACAACCCTCTCAGTAGTCTGTCCATGTATGCACAAGCACAAATGACAAAAATTAATCACCCTCCCAGGTTCCTTTAAGTAGAGTGTCCATGTACTGTATGCTCAAGCATCAAAATGAAACATTTTCTTCAATGACCCCCCCTTCAGTAGTCTCTTCATGTATGCATAGTAAGCACAAACAAAACAGTGTAAGAAACCTCTGTGTGTGGAAGATTTTTAGTTAATATATCTCTAGTTAATCACTGTATATTAATCAGATCACACAATAATAGAAGTAGCAAACTTAAACTCTTCTTAAGTAAAAAAAAAAAAAATAAAAAATATATAATCTAAAATATTGTACAGAATTACTAAGTATTTGAAAGTAATCCAAGCAAGGCAGGCAGTCTGTTTCCAGTTGAAAATCCAAGTCTGTGTACTTAATAAAGGACCCAATTCTGCATCATAGCTTGTTAATAGCACAACAAGTAGTGTACTTGCTTTTGATGCAGAAGACTGTGGGTTCTACTCCCACAGTATGTAGATGCATTGCTGATATTGTACTGTGTTGTAAACGGGGTGGATGCTGCCATCTTGTGAATGTCCTCTTTGGCACAGATACCTCGTAACTATGAACCCATTCATTATTTGCCATCCATTCCCTATTGCAATATTACTAGCTTATCATTTTTTTAATGTAATATTGGCAATTTATTCCTCAAGGGCAACAGGCACTTTATTTGTAGATGAAAGAATAAAATATAAAGTTGTTTGCTAGCAGCAACCTCTTCATTAGTCACAGATCTTTTTAATGTGGAATTATTTAGCTGACTTTTACTTCTGCAGAGATTTTGCATATTTAATGATACTGATGGATTGTAGAAGTTTGAGTAGACTTTTATGATGGAAATGTTCGCAACTGGGCAGTTTTGTCATTATTGGTACATGCATTTTGTTTCATTGTTTACTGGAAAAATGTTCAAAGCAATAAATTAAAATCACCCTCTAACAACTGTACTGTATTATACAAGGAATATAATGTAATGCAATCAGGAAGGTGCATCACAGAACACATGTATGTTTTGTGTGCAAGGGGCCTATCATTTGAAAATAATCCAAAGTTAATCTTTATCTGCCACTAGCCAAATGTAGTTTCTTTGAATGTGGGTTTCAATGCTGTTTCAATGAATGAGAGTTTCAAAGGCAGAGAAGTTTTAATGCTAAGTCTGTTTTCAGTGTGAGACTGCATTGTTTTGTTTAGCAGATGTCTTAGTGCTTGTGCTGTAAAATGTATAATAAAACTTTCAAATGAAGTCCAAATCATCGTAGAAGTAAAGCAGTATACACATTACAGTGTTTATGGTAAATGGGGTGAAACAGCCAATAATGGTTCATTGGAATGACTGCAGGGGGGAGGCTCCATTCGACCATAATTTTGTGAGGGGGAAGGGCGGCAAACTCAAAGACAGCCCCGGCTGAACTATACCTCTCAATTGTCCAGATTTTCACAGAATGAATAGATTTTTGCTTCTTATTTTTGGTTTGTTCTTCATAAAATTTGTGGTTTTCTGGCAAATCATTTAGGAATTAAGTCACTAAATAATGACAGAGTTTCAGACTTCATAACCTTCAGAAAAATGCATTCTAAAGCAAGACCTGTTATTCTATCAACTGCCTCCGTTTATACAAGAGCAATTTGTAGTACTGTTTATATGTTCCCCCAATATATTTGGCCTTGTCCAGATTTCCTGCATTAACAGGTTGAGAGGTACGTGCAAATAAATTGCTTTATAGAATTAGGCATATCCAAACCTCTAAATTCCCGATTTTGGCTCAAAATGTTGCTCTTCCCCTAATAATCCCTCCGCAAAATGGCAATTTAGGAAGAAAATGTGGAGGGCTTACAATTAATAAATAACTGTAATAATCAGAGTTATAGATTACTTTTATTTCAGAAATGCATGTAGATTCTTTCATTTTGTAGGCTGCTCAAGTTAGCAGTACTAATATTAAAAAAGTGTCCCTTCTTTGACAGGTTGCCAGCTGTATTGTGTGGCTATTTTATATTTTTGATTCACATTTTTGGTCCATTTTTCATAAAATTGTGTTTTTTTGTAAATTAGTGGCAAATCATTAAAGACTGAAGTTAGAAAATAATGACAAACATTTGAGTTTCAGATTTCATACCCTTCAGAAATTTTATACTAATGCAAGGCCTACTATTCTATTATCTTTCTAAGTTTATAAGAGCAATATTTAAAAATTGTCCTTATTGTTGGGCCTTTGTCCCACTTCTATGTATGGCATTGTCCAGATTTCTTACTCTGAGGTTGAGAGGTATGACAAATGTGTCAGGGCCATCACAGTCAGCCAGAAACGTTTTAAATTGTGACATACTTGTTGCACTCCACTCCCCCATGAAGTGACTAGATGTGTCCAAGCAAGGCAAGGAGCAATTATGCAGTGTAAATTTGGAGAGTAACCCCCATTCAAGGTAGACACAAGTACTACAGTGGCTTTTCATCTGTCCTTGATTTTGCAGAATGTTCTGGCTTCTGTCATATTTTTATAGTTGATTTAGGATTATTAATATTCAGAAAGTGCCTGTTGCTGGGGCGTGGCCAAGGATGAACACAGGATAGCAGCAGATTTCTTCAACTCCACCAATTTCATTACATTGACAAGAATTAATTACTTAAAAAATTAATTCTTGAAGTAATTTTCTTTCTAAATATGTTCTATATAGTTCTTGAACTATATCTAAAAAAGAAAGGAAATCTTAATAATATTCCTGTCAGAAATTACTTTGGAAATTTTCCTGTCAGTTTATCAGTCTGAAATGAGTTCCAGTAAGACGAATTCTCAAGACTCCAGCATCAAGAAAGAACTTCAGTCTCTGATAATTATAGTCCAGCAACTTACTGCTAAGATGGATAAAATGGATACTAAAATAGACACTTTCATAGAAAAAAACTACAAAACAAATAGACTTGTTACATATGGACCTGCAACAATAGAAGATCCAGATGACAGGCATAGAAGAAGCTGTGAATGACATGGAAAATAAAATACAAGAACAGGAAATCAACATTGAGTTTCTGCTGAAACAAAATACACATTTACAAACAAAGCTGGATGACCTGGAAAATAGATCTAGGCGCAATAACATTAGGATTTTTGGACTGCCAGAAAATATTGAAGGTAACAATATTACTTCTTTTTAACAACATGGCTCCCTAAAACTTTAGATTTACCAGAAGCATTCTCTTTTGGTATCGAAGAGCACATAGATCTATAGCTAATACTAACTCTAACAAAAACTATCCTAGATCAGTTATAGTTAGATTTCTATCGTCTTTTGATAAAGAGATGGTTCTTAAATCTGCTTGGGC
This sequence comes from Protopterus annectens, assembly GCF_019279795.1. Lineage (NCBI taxonomy): Eukaryota > Metazoa > Chordata > Ceratodontiformes > Protopteridae > Protopterus > Protopterus annectens. The sequence goes on from NC_056738.1 coordinate 130,111,107, forward strand.
TAAAGCTCCTGTTAAGTTTAATGAGACAACTGTGCTTTGACAATGACTATTCTTCCGTGGTAATTGCTAAAAGAAAAGTTTTTCTGCCACTAATAAGGGAGCTTAAAAAAGCACAGTTTAAAACATACCTTCTGTTTCCTGCCAAGCTTAAAATCTTCCTTCCTGATGGTCCTAAGGTCTTGATGATTTAGACTCTGCTTTACTGTTTGTCAAAGAAAAAGGATTTCGGATAAAATAGAAGAAATGGAATGGGCTAGTTCTTCATTAAAGAGATTGGCAACTGAAGCTTCCTGGAAGACTTCAGAGGAGAAGAAGAAGAGACTAAAAAACAAATGATTTTTTATGTTTTTTTCTCTCTCATCATTTTAGTTCATTATTAATCTTTTTGAATATAGTTCCTGCATTTCCAGAAAGCCACAAATATTTTGGAAAAGATTTAATCAAAGTTATTCTCTATGTGCAAAGAAATGTTTTGTTTCATAACCAGTCAAAATGCCTGAGGATTTAATGGCAGGCTGTGACTCGATTTGTTTTTCTTTCTGAAAAAAGTAAGGTTAGTAATTTGATACATTTTTTATCTTTACCTTTTTTTCCTTCTTCTTTTATTATTTTCTTTGTTTAAACAATGACATTCTATTTAGATTATGTAGTGGGTAAAGGGTGGGGAGGGCAGGGAGAGAACAGTAATGAAAATATCATTAATAGAATAATAACATATTTATTTCTTGTAAAAGTTTATAAGTTCTTCAAATGCTATTTCTAATTATACTTTCTTGATTATACTGCTTATGCTTGTTTGTAAATAATCTGTCATGCTTTAACTAATAATAATCAGAACTAAATAAGAGTAAATAATATGTTTTATTTTTAACTCTATTAATATAAACAGTAAGTAACATTCCATTGTATATACTTCTTACAGCTTTCTCTTACATTTTTTATTTCTGCCTCACTCCCTTTTATTTTCTACTCTCTTTTCTTTTCTTTATTAATATATAGAAATGCTTTTGACTGTGTGGGCACAGTGAATAATAGGATTTGTATGAAAATTGAGTTGGGAGAAGAATGCTGAGTTTTATTACTTGTTGGTAATTTTGAGTTTAATTTCACTTGCATAGAGGCTGTGATGATCTGTGGAATACATTGTGGAGGTTCTGTCATGTTTAGATGCATTTACACTGCTAAATGAATGTTTGTCACTAGTTTTTAATAAGTTTCCGCCAAAATGTTAAGAGAGACAATCTGGGATGTGGGCTGTCTTATACACAATGTCCTTGAGTTACCTCAGAATCTTCAAATCACAGAATTCTCACAGAGAAACTAAAAGCAGTTAGTATAAACATTGACAAGGTTATCACACTGACACACCACAGATTCAGGAAAAATACTCTGTTCATAAAATATGTCAGTTATAATGAGTTTAAATGATGTAGTTTCTTGTAGTAAGTAAATGTCTTATTTTAGAAGGCATAAAAATGAAACATTTATTTAAATGTTTTTGAAAATCTACTTAACAGCAGCATAATAATCTGTGTTAAAAGTTTGTGTTCCAAACATATACTTTACTATAACTCATTTAATTCATCTGATTGACAAACATAAATAATCTTATAACTCTATTCTGGAAGAAATGTCATGTGATATATTTTAAAGCAGTAGGTTAGCATGATTGTAAAATCTGGTTACCAATATGTGTTTGCTGTGCATTATTTTGTATAAAGCAGACAGATTTATTCTAGGGACAGCAAGTAGGACAGTGCTCTACAAAGGCACAACTCAGTGAGATCATATATATATATATATGTGTGTGTGTGTGTGTGTGTGTGTGTGTGTGTGTGTGTGAGTGTGATGGCTTTTTTTTCTGAGAATCTGCATAACTATCTAATATGATTTATAATAATTTCTATGAATACAATATTTTACTCTATTGACAAAATGAATTTTTGCCACAAGTTTTAATAAGTTTCCCGCCAAAATGTTAAGGGAGACAATCTGGGATGTGGGCTGTCTCATGCATAGTGTCCATAAGTTTCCTCAGAAGCTTCACTCACAGAATTTTCACAGAGAAACTGAAAGCAGTTAGTATAAACATTGACAAGGTTATCACACTGACACACCACAGATTCAGGAAAAATACTCTATTCATAAAATATGTCAGTTATGATGAGTTTAGATGATGTAGTTTCTTGTAGCAAGTAAATATCTTATTTTAGAAGGCAGAGAAAATGAAACATTTATTTAAATGTTTTTGAAAATCTACTTAACAGTAGCATAATAATCTGTGTTAAAAACTTGTGTCCCAAACATATACTTTACTATAACTCATTTAATTCATCTGATTGACAAGCATAAATAATCTTATAACTCTATTCTGGAAGAAATGTCATGTGATATATTTTAAAGCAGTAGGTTAGCATGATTGTAAAATCTGGTTACTAATATGTGTTTGCTGTGCATTATTTTGTATAAAGCAGACAGATTTATTCTAGGGACAGCAAGTAGGATTGTGCTCTACAAAGACACAACTCAGTGAGATCAGATATATATGTGTGTGTGTGTGTGTGTGTGTGTGTGTGTGTGTGTATGTATATACATGTGTGTGTGTGTATATGTGTGTGTGTATATGTATGTGTGCGTGTCTGTGTTTATGTGTGTGATGGCTTTTTTTTTTTTTTTTTTAGGTAATAACGCAGGTGTTTCTGAGAATCTGCATAACTATGCAATATGATTTATAATTATTTTTATGAATACAATATTTTACTCTATTGACAATAATGAGTTTAAGTAAATGCTCATATACAAACAATTCAAGATTTTTTGGAAGCTGTTGATAGAATTCACATGACAGAAAATAGATGCATCTTAATGCATGTAATGTCTGAATCATATTAGCCAAAGTTTTTGATTTAAATGAATGTTAGAACATAATTTTCTCTCCTCTTGATTTCTAACATTAAGATTATCTGAATGCTATTAGAATACAAGTGTTATATATTACATAGATCTATATAATAGTATGAACAGTTTTTTAAAAAAAAAAGTTTATTTTAGTTTATATGATGCTGTTTTACCAAATGTGTAGTTTTGTCTTGATAGATAATTGAATTGAAAACGGTTAACCTCAGTTAAATATAACTAGTATTAAATTGATAAGGTGGTAGCTGAGGTACTGCTGCTTAGGGTAGGGGGTTAACTTGAGTAGTAAATACTGCTCTAAGTTGGAGTTTTCAACTCCAGGCGGGATGCAAGGTTTAATCCTTACATTATTTTCACTTGTTCATTGTTATATGTATATAGTTTTGACATCCACAATATATTTTGTACACTCATTGTTACTACAAACAAAATTGAATCCTATACAAAATCCCATAAGAGATTTAATAAATACAGCTATATTTAAAGGTACACCTAAAAGAGGAGATGTAACATTATTTATCTGGTTATTTGTTATTTCGATCATAAGATTCTTGAGTTTTAAAAATGCCAAATGACATCTTTAAAAGGAATTTCTTTAAACATTAATGGATTGAATAATCCGTGTAAAAGGGCAAGCCTAATAAGATACATTAATCTACACAAGGCCAATCTAGTCTTCCTGCAAGAAACCCATCTCTTGAAAAAAGATATTGATAAACTAGCCACTAAGTATACAGTATTGGTTAGTTCAGAGCACACTCAGAAAAAAAGAGGAGTGGCTATTTTATGGAATAAAAGTATGCCCATTCCTAAAACCATTAAGTCTTATCGGGATGACAAAGGAATGTTTTGTATGGTTACAATACAAATTAATGGGAAGACTTACACTTTAATTAATGTATATTGGATACCTGGAATTGGTATTAATACAGTGAAACATCATATTGATAAGATCATATCATTCTCTACAGGGGATATTATTTTAGCTGGTGATTTTAATTGTATACTACATGAAAGTGATACTACCACTATAAAGAAAAGAAGAATTACATCTAATGCAAAACATTTAAATGATTTTGCTAATTCTTATCATTTGAATGATATTAATAATCAGATAGAGTCAAAATCATTACCATACACCTTTTTTTCTAACAGATACAAAACTTATTCAAAAATAGATAGGGTCTTTATTTCTAACCAGAGGGTAACAGATTTAATTAATTCCAAAATCATTTCATGTCCTATATCTGATCATAACTCAATTGTTTTTGAATTCATGATAAAAAATACTCATAATGTTCAGATCAAAAGGATACCAGCATACTTAACTCAGCTAAAAGACTATAAAGAATATATACTTTCAGAAGTACAACATTTTCTAGACATAAATAATACTCCTGAAGTCTCCATTGTCTATGTTTGGGATGCCTTAAAATCATATCTATATGGACAAAGTATCAGATGGCATAATAACAAAAGGAAATCTTGGGATAAGGAATTGTTAGATATTCAAAGTAAACTGGACTCTTATAAGCATAATAATAAAGAAAATATTATGGACAAGAAAGTTATTGAAGAAATAAACAAACTAAATGAGAAATACAAAGAAATTTTAACTCAAAGTTAAAATAACTTTAGAGAAATACAAGTTTTTGTCTTATTCAATAAGCCCCAAATACTTACATAGACTTAAAAATAAAACAAAAAGATTGAATAAACAAAACCATATCAAAGAAATCTTTTCTCTAAGGAAAAAGAAGAATGTTTCTAGTATACCAGAAATACTGGACGAATTTAGAAATCACTTTCACAAGATTAACCATAACAACATTAACATGGAACCTAAAGATAAAATAAAGGAGTTTATAACCACAAACATGAATAAAAAGCTTAATAAACAACAGATTAAACTATTGGACAAGAGTATTTCATATACAGAAGTTATTACACAAATAAATAAGCTTAAATCAAACAAAGCACCGGGTAATGATGGTATTATACCAGAGATATATAAAATCCTTTCTAAAACTACATATTCATTAATACATAAGATTTTTACTCTGGCCCAAACTGAGTTAATAACCCCCCCATCTTGGCAATATACATTTATTTCACCAATTTTAAAACCTAATAAAGATCCAACTAGATGTTCTTCATATCGACCCATCTCATTACTTAATGTTGATTATAAAATGTTTATGAGTATTTTTGCTGATAGATTGAAGACAATTATCCCCGGCATTATAGACATAGATCAGACGGGCTTCATTGTAAATAGAAATACTTTTGATAATATAAGAAGAACTTTAACATTAATTGATTTTGCAAATAGGAAAAAGAAAGATTTAACACTTATTAGTCTTGATATAGGTTCAGCATTTGATTCAGTAAGTTGGGACTATCTGTTTACCTTACTGAAATGCACAAATTTCTCTGATGCATTTGTAAATTTAATTGAGCATTTATACAAAGGAACGCTGGCTTATATTAAGGTAGGAACATATGTTTCACAAAAAATACCCATTCTTAAAGGTACAAAGCAAGGATGTCCACTTTCTCCACTATTATTCACTTTAGTAATGGAGCCTTGGGCTATTTTGAAATAGAAGAAAATACAACATCAAAAATTCAACTTTTTGCAGATGATGTTCTAATTACATCAGCAGGATCTAATTCTTCTATGCAGTCTTTATTTGATAAAATGATGAATTTTAAAAGTATTTCTGGTTTAATATTCAATGAAGAAAAAACTAAAATACTACCTATATATACACGAAAAAATACTCTCATTAGTGATTTTACTAAATATGTACCCAACTCAGGTCAGATAACTTATTTAGGTATAATACTATCTAAAGATATTAAATCTATTATATATAATAACTATAATACCTGTTTTCTTAATATACAAAATCTTTTAATACCTGGAATAATATGTTTTTACTATGGAGGAGAGACTTACAATTATTAAAATGATAATATTCCCCAAGATTTTATACTTAATACAATCAATAATACTTTCACCTACAAAAATAACTATCAAGAAACTGAATACACTAATGTTAAATTTCTTATGGGCACCTAATAGACCTAGGATTGCATTAAAGAAACATACTAATAGCTGGTCTCAAGGGGTATTTCTTTTCCAGACTTTAATTTATATATTATCTCTTCTATTATAAAAGTTATTACTTTATTAATAGATCGGTCATATGTCAAAATGGAAAGATTATTGGGAGCTAATTAGTATGCACTTCATGAAAATCTCCTTAACACATAAAAATATGATTATAAATAACTCCATGTTGTGGTTGCTAAAGGAATTTTGTACTTCACCTATTACACCTAAACATATGGTCTGTTACCCATTAAATATTATTATTAGTTATCGTAACTTTATATTCATGCACCCTAAGTATAGGGAATGGAATTTTATTGTATTCCTATAATTTATACTCAGGGTATGCTTATGTCATCTACTTCTGAAGGAGCTCATTTAGCTATAGATAATAATCTAAAGTACTGGTATCAGCTGATATCTGATAATAAAGTTAAAAATCTAGATTTCTTAAAACAAGAATTTGATCTAAGAGAAACTTGCTGGTTAGAGGTTCAGATCTTTAGACAACATCTCATTGATAGAATAGATCTAATGTCTATAACAGTTAAAGAATCTATTCCAAAACTGATTGATTACTTGATAATAAATTTACAGCATAAAGTTTCTGATAAAGGTAAACTTTCATATATACATAAAATTATCAGACAACAAACTTTTACAATGTAGATTCATACTGGAATTATTTCACCTCTATTAATGGGGACCCACCAACTCAACAAGATAAACAATATATATTGGAATCTGCTTATAGAACTACATCTTCCATTGTCTGGAGACTTTATACATGGAAATTTTTACATAGATCTTTTATACACCTTTGATGATGAATAAAATTAATAATAAAGATAATCTATGTAAGAGATGTAATGTAGAAATTAATGCTGACTGGGCTCATATGTTTTATGACTGTATGAAGTTGAAAGAATACTGGAAGTCAATTAATGAATTTTTGCAGGCTCTTTTTACAGATAATTTCATTATTTCTAAGTCTCTTATATTATTCAACACACCTGTACCTCAATGTGTTAAAAAAGATTAAGCTTCCTTGTTATGGTCTATCCTAGCAGTGGCTAGGAAAATAATAACTAGAAATTGGATTTCAGATACACCTCATTCGTTCAATGAATTTAAAAATGTTATGAATATAATGTGTCATATGGAAATAAGCACAATTAGAATGAGAACAACTAGAAAAACATCACATTTTATTGTATGGGATAATTTACAAAATTTGTTAAAAAAAATTCTAATTTCAATAGCACAGTATTTTAGTTTAATTAATTGATCTGATTGTAGTGGATGTCTTTGTAAATACTTTAGTTGTTTTGTTGAATATTATAATAATACCTATTTTTAATTATTTGTATAAAATTGTTATGATATTTCTCTTATATGTTAAAACAATAAACTTGTTTTGAAAAAAAAGAATTAAAAAAAAAAGAAAGTGCCTGTTGCTCTGTGTTTAAGTAGCAATGCTTTAATGACCATCAGGTAAGCTTGTCTGAGATTGTAAGATGCAAGTAAGCTTAAATAGGCATACTGTTAAAGAATTGCCAACATTGAAAGCATACTTACATAACTAGATAACGTATAAGCCTTGGGTATTGAAATGCACATGACAGTATTTGCAATAAAGGACAGGATTATATTATTTTAAGAAGCTCATTACATTTGTTGGTGACTTGCAGTCATCTTTGCAGGCTTTACCTGTAAACTAAACAGAATGCCAATCTATCATGCGTGGTCCATAACCTGTGCAGTAATCCTTTAAGCAATATATATTGAGCTTGTTTCTTGTTTGCATTTCATTTTTTACTTTGATCATGTTTTCCCCATGACACAAGTAGATAGTTGTTGTCAGGCAGCAGGTCTTTTTTGGATAAGAAACATTTTTACAAGTGGGGGTATCACAGAGATTGCTACTTATAGCATGTTACTTGGTACTTTAATAAAGCTGAATATAAATTATAATTAGAACTGCAGTGCAAGGAGAAGTGGTTTGAGTTGAGTGCTGCTGGTTTTTCTTATACTTGATTTTGAATGGCATTCCAGTAATATATTTAAAAAGTAATTGATTTTTTCATGCCTCACAATGTTTTTCTTTCCATCTAGATATTAAGGAAGCTGTCATGCAGCCAATGTATTGAAATATTTTTTTTCTTCTACACTTCATTTTGTCTTGATTGGACTCTCATAATGATGGTTTAGCACCCAGGGCCGCGTATTTAATTAAAGTTACAGTTTTTGTGGTTTTGAGCATAGCTCCTCCCCTTTCTGGTTGGCCACACCCCTTCCCATTGACCCCACCCATTCAGCTGTCTCCTGCAGCCCCCCTTTGATTTGAAGTCACCAGGCGCCACTGCCCATTCTGACCTAAAGAAAATAGCTCAAATCCTATCAGACACATTTAATGCAAAGTTTATTCCATTCACAGTTATTTTTCAACAGACTTCCCAGTCAAAGCTAATCCGTTAAATTGTTATTGAAAAAGTCCTGTCAGACCTCTCAAAAGATAAGAACACTTCATTTGTGAGCCCAGATAACATACCAGGTTGCCAGTTCAGTGCTCACTATGGCCTATCTTGGAGTCAGAGAAGATATACCATCAGGTGACATTTTTAAAAGCAAAAATGTTATTAGTTGTGTGCCACAGGGATCAGCATTGGGTCCTCTTCTATTTGTCATTCATTTCTCAGACCTTCAGGTCCACACTCCTGGCCTATGGTTAGAAAAGTTTGCAGATGACTATAAATTGGGTATTGTCATTTGTTCTTCCAATGACTCACAATTACTCCAGCATGGGCTACACCATTTTAACAACTGGAGCAAGGGACAGCTGTCTCAAATTAAATGGGAAAAATGTATAATAATTCATTTTGGTAAACAAAACATTTTCCCATACCATATAGGTGAACACACTCATCCAATTAGATACTGTTGTAAGAGATCTAGGCATTATTGTCGATAATTTCATATCTTTTGGCCATTTGTCACTACAGTAGTTAGGAAAGCCTTCTGTCTGGCTCAACTAATTTTCAAAGGCATCTCCTCTAGGTCGAATGAAGTCCTAATTCTCCTTTACTCATATCTCATCAGATACATTATTGAAGATAATGCTTCTTTTGGCATGTATGAATTTGTCTAAACATATAACTCAACCTGAGAGATCCCAGAGACACCTAACTGAAAAGATCAGTGGCCTAAAAAAGTTTAGTTAGACAGTATCAATTGACAGCCCTTTTTCTATACTGTGTTTCATACTGACTTCTCTGATGGAATTTCTGTCTAGCACTTTGAGCTATGAAAACGACAACCCTATTTGACCTTCTATTCCATCACAGAACAAATGGTTCCTCAAACACCAGGTTAAAAGAACTAAAATGCTATCAAGAAATAAAGAAGACTAAAAAAATACATGTTAGAATGATAGATTTATATGCCAGTATATTCCTTACCTCTGGAACAAACTTCTGCTACATGTCAAGCATTATGGCACCCTTACACCTTCAAGGTAAACCTAGATAATTGGATGAGTAACCACAAATTCTCCCCAGGTATATCTTGTATTGCCTCTGAATATTGTTAATTGACTAGGATTTTAAAGGTCTGCAGACTGATTGCCTAGTACCTACCGATGAACCTCTAAGCTTCCTAATACATCTGCAGAAGGCCTTATGATTTGAATTAGTTGTAACCCTAAGTTCATAGCTGAGCTTGCATTTCTTTTAGATATGACCAAGAGCTTTTTTTTCGTATGGTTTGTTCCACTCTATGGGTGCAGTCTTAAACATGCAATTATGCTTACATCAAATGTGTGCAGCTTCCATAATACATCTATGCAAGAGACAGTAAAATTCAGAGAACACAGTTGTCTTATGCACAAAGTTTACTAGGGAGCCATAAATTGTGCAGTTATCAGTGAGATAATGTAAAAAGTAGGAAATATTAATATAATATTCCTGACAGAGGAAACCATTATCTGGAGCTCAGCATAAGATACAGTGGTGTCCTTATAAAAACTCATTCTTCCAGAAGTCATAATGACAAAGGATGGGGGTTAGTAGATGAGGAGTTGAGGAATAATGAAAATGGACAACACAGTTGGAACATAAGTACATAACTTCTTTATCTGATGTCAATTTTCATTCATTCCTCAACTATTGGGACAGAGTCCCCAGCTACCTGAAATCCTGGGTGGACTCTAAGGAAGGATATTTCTGAGCATGGTTGAACCAAAGACCCTCAAGACCAGATCTAGTTGCAATGAGTACTAAAGACATGAGGATTAGCCCATGCTGCAATTGCACATATATTGTACATGGAATGCCTAGATAAAAATACCAATGAGGTTGCCATGGATCTAGTTGAGTGGGCTCAAAGGTTTTGATAATTAGAACCTCAAGTTGTTGTAGACAAAGGCTATACAATCTGCAAGCCATTTTGCCAAAGTTACTTTTGTAACAGATTTACCTATTTTGTGGCCCACAAAGGAGATAAATAATTGATCAGATTTTCTAATTTCTTTTGTTCTGTGAAAGTAAAATGTAATTGTCTATGAATGTCTAACAAGTGCAACATGTATTCTCCCCATACCTCTCAACCTGGAAACAAAAAACATCTGGACAAGGCCCATGAAAAATAGGTACATATGTGCACGCTGATTAACATCAAATTTGCATACATAATTAAGTAACCACACCCACTCCAGTGGAATTGTGGGATACCAACTTTCAAATGCGAAGAACAGACAACCAAAATATGGCACCAGAGTCCCCCGCAGCCATTCTAATGTCCCATTACCTGCCTACTTTGCCCCATTTACCATAAACACTAATGTATGCATACTGCTTTACTTCTACAATGATTATTTGGATTTTATTTTTATATTTTGTAGCACAATGCACAAACACTAATAGAAATCTGCTAAACAAAGCAACACTGTCTCACAATGAAAATAGACTTAGCATTAAAACTTCTCTGCCCTTGAAACTCACAACTGAAACAACATTGAAAACCATACCACATCCAAAGAAAATGCATGGCCAGTGGTGGATAAAGATTACCTTGGGCTATTTTCAAATCACTGGTCCCTTGCAAACAAAACAAGAAACATACATTTGTTCTTTGATATACCTTTCTGACTTTATTAAATTATATTCCTTGTACAGCACACTTGTTAGAGCGCATTTTAAATTTATTGTTTGAACATTTTTTCATTAGGCAATGAAACAAAATGCATGAACCAATAATGACAAAACTGCCCAGTTCAGAACATTTCCATCATAAAAGTCTACTTCCACACCCACACAATATATATTTATATATAAAATAGAATGACAGTAGTGTAAGCCATAGGCATCTTGCACAGCTTCTTGGACTTATTTTCAATTTCAGTTTTTTTTTTGGGTGGGGTCGACAAACATTTTGGAAAGATGCTAGAATAAAATGTCATGTTACCATGATGCATTTCACTGCCAAGTCTTGAACCCAGGACCCTGTGCACTACAGTCAGAAAAACATACCACTATGCCAAATCAGCAGTTTCCTGAAAGACAGGAAGACTGAAACTTAAATGGCTATCATTTAGTGAATTCAATTCTCACTTGTCACCATAGTTCTCAACCTCTTAGCACAAAAAACCTGGACAAAGCCAATAATGGAGGAATACAGAATTCAGTTCTCACAGTTGTCACCATAGCTCTCAACATCTTAGTACAAAAAACCTGTACAAAGCCAATAATGGGGGAATACAGCCCCAAAATAGGGACACATTTATCTTATAAACTTAGAAAATTGGTAGAATAAAGGGTTTTGTTACCATTTATTTTCTGAAGAATATGAAGTCTGAAATTCAAATGCCTGTCATTATTTAGTGAATTCAATCCTTCAGTGATTCCCACAAAAATCCTGAAAATCATAGACTTTATGAGGAACAGATCAGAAATGAGGCATAAATTCACAAGTGGTGGTGGCTAGGGACTTCAGGCTCTTTTTACCCTGTATCCAAGGTACAGGGTTTGAGTCTGAGTACTTCTAGCCACCAGGTGTATTAAATTGGGGAATTTTCACACACACACACACAAATGTATGTTTGCCTATCTTAAGTGAAAGCTTTTTAACACCTTTATTGAATTGTTAGTGAAAGGTAAAATAAAAATAGAGTCTAGTTTTTCAGTTTATCATTCACCTGATTCTGACAATAAAGGACAGTAAAATGTATAACCTTGTTATCACCTAGCATGGCTATCATCACTATTGCCAAACTGAGGTACAGTTTAATTTGTTTTAATAAAGTTATACTTAAGAGAGTTATTGTTCATTTATTTTCTGGTTACAGCCTTGTTAGTGCCATGAAATATATTATGAAGAGAAATGGAAAGTAATTGTGTCTAGTACTTGTCCTGTCTTAGCCTAATTTTTTCACCATCAATAATAAGTAAAAGCTTTATCTTTGGAAGCTGCTGCAGGGAAAATTAATAAATTTGTGTTAGGCTTCTTACATGACAATGTTTTTTTTTAACTCCAGTCAAAGTTTCTAACAGAACAATTATTAACCATGAACTGACCCCTGCTAGGGAACAACCATTAATAAAACTTGCCCAAATAATGTGAAAAAAGTTTCAGAAATGAGATTCCTTTTTAAAACAACTTTTCATCTTACTACGAGTGGTTTCTGTCCCTAAAATTGTAGTTTATTGGCTGTTTGGGCAGTTTTTACATCTCTTTCAACCTTATGGTTTAAAAGCCCGCGTTTGCATTTGTTTCCCGCCTTTCCTGTAACTAGTCTAGTCCAGATACAGATTTGCTGTATCCAGGACTGCTTATAAGCTTCTGAGCCCCCAAGACTTTCTGTGTTGGAGGGAAGCATTCTAGCTTATCAGTGGGAGTAATAAGCACTAGGCAGCCTATCTACCACAAGATCCAGGTACAAATTCTTAGTTTTAGCACACAAATTTGCTTATTCATGCTCAGCACTTGTTCAGAACTTGTTTGTTAGCACTAAATAAGCTACAAATTACTACAGCACTCAACCTTCCTCTTTACCTAGAGGAAAACAATTTTTGTAGTTAGAGAAAAACAGCTCTTATACTCACGTTCCTCACTTGTCTAGAGGAAAGTAGTTTTTATCCAGGCATGTCCAAGAGTCAGCTCCGTGCTCTCCCCTGTCTATCTGACGAATCTGGGCATCTTGGGGCAAAGTAGCAATTGCCTCATGTACACAGACGACCTTCTCCTCTTACCACCCAACACCACAACCTGTGAGAGATGCACTTATCTAACCAAACAGGAGGTAAAGCTTTCTCCAACCAAGACTGAACTTTGACAGTCAAGAGGAGAAGGTAAACACTTGCACCACACCACACTCCTCACACAGTCCCACTAAACCTACACCACCAAAATCCACACAGAAACACAAAAACATTCACGGTGGCTCTCAATAATAATCTGCTCAAGCAACAGAGACCTCCAAAGCAGAAATGCAAGCAACTTCCACCCCCCCAACACAACCCAAATGACACATAGCCCACAGACTCAGTGTGCCACTCAACAACAGCACATAAGGCAAAACAACGTACCCAACACACTAGTCATAGGTGACTCTATAGTAAAGCACACTGATGTCCCACTCACCAAGCGAAACAAGGAGAAGGTTACTGTCAGCTGCCTGTCAGTTACCAAGATCCACCACATAACCCACGCACTCAGTTCACTCCATAAGTACAGATATGACTCTGTCATTGTCCATGTTGATGTGAATGACCTGAGATGTACCTCCCTGGACTACATGAAGAGAGACATGGAAGAGCTCTCCGATCTTGTAGCCCAGGCAGGTATGACCCTAGCCCTGAATAGCATCCTGCCATCGCCCAGAATGATACCGCAGTACAAGGACAAAATGATTGACTTCAACAATTGCCTAAGCTTCTGGTGTCATTCTAAGGGGATCCAGTATCTGTCTGCCTGGGACGACATGGTCGACAAACCACGATGCTTTGCCAGAGATGGCCTGCACCTGTTACCCCTGGCATTCCGGATACTGGCTAAGGCTCTTGCTGCCTCTATAGTGACTTTTTTAGGCAAGGTTCAAATGAGAAATTCACTACCGTAACAGGAACAGGCAAGCAAAAAGTGAGAGCAATGCTACTCAATGCTAGAAGTCTAAACCTCAAAATGCACTCCCTTGAAGCACTCCTTAAAATGGAGAACATCGATATCTGTGCAGTGACTGAGACCTGGTTCAAGGCTCCGGAAAGTACCCCTGCATTACCAGGCTATAATGCATACCACACATTTCGGCCATCTAACCTGGACCGGAACACCAAAAGTGGTGTGTCCATATTCATTAAGGATATCCACACCTCCAGGCTAGTTGCTCAGCATAATGCATCCGAGATTATCCAAGTGCAACTATCTCTGGGCAAAACTGCAATCCAAATTTTAGCTTGATACAGATCCCCCACCATGCCCCAGAATTCCCACTCCTCTTTTCTTGATATACTGGAAAATATTAGGGTTCAACCAAACACCCTAACAATGGGCGATTTCAACTAACCCACCATTAACTGGGAAAACTACTCATGTACCAGCTCCTTCACTCAACGCTTTCTGGAATTCATAAATTCCAATGCCCTGGATCACCCTAACCACACCCCCACCAGGGGCAACAATATCCTAGACCTAGTCATTACCAACATGAATGACCGGTGTTCCACACCTGAAGTCAACTCCTCATTGGTCAGATCCGACCATAAGCTAATCGCCCTAGATATCCACATCCCACTCCCACCCCCACCCCCATTAAGGAAATCATGGTAAAAAATTTCTCCAAAGCCAACTTCATGCTTAAGACAGAAGTTGTGAACTTCATGACACCCATGCAAATGGACAATACAGTTACAACTGCTGAAGCCTACACAGATGCACTCTATAAGCACTTACACAAGTGCATTAATCGTGTTATCCCAAACAGAATCAAGATGCTATCCTCCAAAAAAAGGAAGCCAATCTGGTGGTCCCCTGCCATAAACAAACTCTACAACAGAAGGAAGAAACTCTTGCAAAAGAGAGTAAAATGCCATGAGTGGAGGAGTTCCCTAATCAGCCTCAGTAAGAAGCTGAGATCCCTTATAACCTTTTCCAAACCTAGCTATGAAAACAAAATCACCACTGATTCTAGGAACAACCACAAAGCATTCTATAGCTATGTCAAGAATCTCAATGGCAACACCCAGATCTGCTCTGAGTTACAGCACAATGGCATGAAAATTACAGAACCAACTGATATTGCTAACATTCTGGCAGACAGGTTCAGTGCTAACTTTACCCCCCTCTCACCCCCTAAAGGGCCCATATCTATACAGGAAGAATGCAGAGTCCCTGTAATCACAACTATGCAGGTAAAAGCTGCACTCACTAAAGCCAGAAACACAGCATCCATGGGACCAGACAACATCCCAGGCTTTGTTTTACATGAACTTCAGAATGAACCGGCTCCCCACCTAAGCACCATGTTCAGTCATAGTCTCACATCAGGCTTTGTGCCCAGTGAATGGTGCACAGCAACAAGTATCCCACTCCACAAAGGGGGAGCCACCACTGATCCCAGGAACTATCACCCTATTAGTCTGATGAGCCTGGTCTGTAAGGGCATGGAACATATCATCATGGAACTCAAAAACATTGGTAACCTCCAAACTCTGGACCCCACCCAGTTCTGGTTTGTGAAAGGCAGATCATGTCTTCTGAACCTGATTGACTTCTTTGAGGCAGTCACCAAAGCTGTAGATGAGGGTAAGGTGGTTCACACAACCTATCTTGACCTTGCCAAGGCTTTCAACACCATTCCCCATTCTGGAATTATAGCTAAACTCACTAAACAAGGTATAAATGCCTATGTCACAAGACGGGTTGCCAATTGGCTCACTGACAGAACCCACACTGTAAAAGTTGCAGACTCCAAATCTGACTTCAAACCAGTGACAAGTGGAATACCACAGGGTAGTCCTGGGATGTCTCCTGTTTGGTATCTAACCACAGAATGCCTTTGGCTAATGAAGTTTGCAGATGACTGCAAACTAGGAGCCATAGTTGAGTCCCCAAATGATGTGGACATCCTACAGAAGGGCCTCACTAAGACAGATGCCTGGTGTCAGAGCCATGGCCTCAAGCTCAATGTCATCCCCTTTGGTAAAAACTCTGTACCCATGAACTGCCACATAGATGGCAGTCTACTTAATGCCAAATGTGTGATGAGACCTGGGGACCCATGTGGACAGTAGTCTCTCCTTTGATAATCATCTCGCCACAGTAGTCAGGAAATCCTTCTATGTGGCACACATCACAAAAAGGTCCTCATCTAGAAAAAAAGAGGTAATTCTTCCCCTCTACTCGACACTCATTAGACCCATTATAGAGTACAATGCCCCTTTTGGAATGTACCTCACAAGACATCTGCAGCAGCTGGAAAGGACATAGATGTACCTCACAAAGAGAATTACTGGCCTCAAACATATGCCCTACACTGACCATCTCAAAAAACTCCAGCTTTACTCCGTAACATATTGCCTACTCCATGGTGATCTCTGCCTAACATATAAAGCTATGTCAAACCCAGAGCTGTTGGACATGCTACACCTAAAGAAATCCCAATCCCTCCGAGCTACACACTCTAGGGACCTAAACCTTGTCACCACAATAATAAATGAATGGGAAATACACCCCGGGGATCACTTCAGTGGCTCTGCTTGACAGGGGCACAGAACAATAACTTTCTTGGGTGGCATAAGCCAGGGAACCTTGTTGGCTTGGCTTATTTAGGCCCTTGGGCCAATAGTCTAGTACCTACCGATGAACCTATAAAAAGCATTTCCTCTTGCAGACTCAAAAGAAGATAAATTTACTGGCAGCAAAATGGGATGTCAGTGAACAAAACCTACTATAATGACAAACTATCAAGAATATTCACATAATTTATTCATAAGACTTAATGGACTCTACTCACTTCTCTGTTTAAATCTAAATAACATCTCCATTGTGGTAGGCAGGTCAATAGACATAAGCACTACTCTACAGTAGCTATAGTGGGATACACACACACACACACACACACACACAGACACAGACACACACACACACACACACTTCAATCCTTTCTGTTCGCTCTGCTCCAGCCAGAATTCTTTCTGTTCAGGCAGATCCAAAAACAAATGCTGCTGAATTGCTCCATTAGAACGAATGCTCTCGCTCACAACTGGACTTCCCACGCACACATCCATTCAAAGAGACAGCGGGAAATACGTGATTGTGAGCCTTTGAGCTCAGTTCCGACAGGCTGGTAGTCCCAACGGAGCTGACGTCATCGCGTACGTGATGATGTCAGCACAAACCACGAAAAATAAATAAAAAATTTTAAAAAAGCAGCAAAAAAGTCAGAAATGAAGGGGTGCCACTCGGGAATCGTGGCACCCCATTATTTGGACCCTAAATCTTGGTAAAAATGAGTTATTTGGTACGGTTGGGAGGTATGATTCTCCCTTGTTTTCAAATTTCGGAAAGAAGACAGACAGATTAATGGCCTGGTTGATATTGCATTCTGACACTGCCTTAAGAAGGAAGGAAGGATTGGGTCGTAAAATAACCCTACCCTATGAAAAATCAAGAAGGGAGGTTTAGAGGACAATGCTTGAAGCTCTGAAATTCTTCTGGCTGAGGTAATGGCCACTAGAAAGATAGTTTTCCAAGTCAGAAATTTAAGATCCCATTTTGCTACTGGTTCAAATGGGGCACGAATTAAGGCATGTAGCAGTAGATTCAAGTCCCATGGTGGAGTAAGGTCGTTATAAGGTGGTCTGAGTAAAAGAGTACCTCT
This sequence comes from Protopterus annectens, assembly GCF_019279795.1. Classification (NCBI taxonomy): domain Eukaryota; kingdom Metazoa; phylum Chordata; order Ceratodontiformes; family Protopteridae; genus Protopterus; species Protopterus annectens. Next base: position 130,129,013 of record NC_056738.1, read on the forward strand.
TAAGAAGGCCTTACAAAACATAACTGAGGCCAGAGAAGAATTCTCAACTCCTATATGAAAGTTAGAGACTGCTGCCAACTGAACTTTAATGGTAGAGGAGCTGGCTCCTTCACTGAAAATTTTTGCCAAAAACTCTAGGACACTTTGTATAGGGGCTGAAAAGGGGTCAATATGTTTTTGATGCACCCAAAAAACAAATCTCTTCCATTTACTTTTGTAAAGTTTCCTTGTAGAAGCTTTATGGGAAGATAAAAGTATATGATGGACAGGGGACAAAAGCACAGATTATCTGGCTATTAACAGAAGTGGAGAAACCATGCTATCAGCTTTAGGTTTGAGATAGCCAGGTGAATCATGCCTGACATGTGAGACAGGAGATCTGGAATTGGATCCAGAATTCAATGTGGGTAAATTAGATGAGGTAAAAGGAAGGGGAGCCAAACCTGTTGAGGCCAGTAAGGTGCAATGAGGATGACTTTGCTCTTCAACCTGACAGCTTTCTGCAAAAACTTGGGGATCAAGAGAGTAGTGGGGTAAGCATAGAGGAGACCATGGGGCCAATATTGGAGCAGAGCAGAGCATCACTCGGTGATTACCCTGGTGGTGCGGATCAGGGCAAAGAAGCTACTGCTCTTATTGTTTAGGGAGAAAGCAAAAATATCACAGCAAGGATGGCGCCATTGAAGGAAAATTATTTCTGTCACTTTCATGTTGAGAGACCACTTGTGAGGTAGTAGAATGGACCTGATCAATTTGCTATCATGTTGGATTTCCCCAGAATGTGGATTGCTATCAGAAAGTGGTTGGATGAGATCACCCATTGCTATACAGAGAGTGCCAAATAGTTCAGTGACCAAAAAGAAGGTTGCTAAAGCATAGACATGATTTCCAAACCTGTCCAAAGTCCTAGACTCCTTGCTAGAGGGATGGACAGTGGAATGTGTTTCCACAAGTTCCTTCTTAGTTTGTTGATGTACTAAACTACTGACATATTGTCAGTCTGAATCGCAACTGTCCCTAAAGGGAGAGCATTCTGAAAGGCCTGCAATGCTAAGAACACTGCTCTCATCTATACACTATTTTCCCCAGGAAGTGCCCCCCCCAACCAATCTGGGATGCATTCATGGTCACTATGGCCTTGGGTTGAGGAGAATGAAAGGACAGCCTGGTAGAACTTGATCTGATCTTATCCACCACCAAAGGTATTTTTTTGCATGCCTGAGTGATCTTTATTTGGACTAACATTTGTTGATAAAGAATTGACCATTGTGTTACTAGCATCCACTGAAGAATTCTCATATGAAATCTTGCCAGGGGGACTATTATTATGGCAGTTGACATTGACCCCCAAGGCTTGAAGAATTGACTGGGTTGAAATTTTTCTATTGTAAACAATTTTCTTGACCTAGAATCTTATTGTTTGTAATCTCACTAGAGGAAGCAAAGCTGTTATGGATACTATGTTGAAAACTGTCCATATAAACTCCAGTGTTTGAGATGGCTGTAATTGAGATTTGTTGTAATTTATTGTGATTCCTAGAAGGGAACAAGTTTGGAGGACCTGTTGAGATTTATTGTAATTTATAGTGATTCCTAGAAGGGAGCAAGTTTGGAATACCTGATCTCATGGTCTTATGGGTAGATGCCTGGTCGAGGCGGTGATGAGTCATCTAGATAAGAAAACAGCCAGTATCTCTGCAGTCTCAAGTGAGCTACTACCACTGCCATACATTTGGTGAACACCCTGGGGGCTGTGGTGAGACCAAAGGGCAGTGCTCTGAACTGGTAATGACTGGCTCCCAGCTGGAAGCGCAAGTACCTTCTGGATTGCCTGTTCATTTTTATGAGATAGTACGTGTCTTGAAGGTCTATCAAACACATCCAGTCTTCCTTTCCCAAAAAGGGCAAGATGGACTGAACCATGACCATCTGAAACTTTGTGTGTTGAAATGATTTGTTCAAGTTGCTGAGATCCAAACTTGGTCTCAAGTCCTCTGTTTTCTTTGGCACTAAAAATAATCTTGAGTAATTTCTGGATTATATCTGGTCTGATCTGGTGGGACCTCTTGAATGACTCTTTTTCTAGCAGCTTTTGAATTTCTTAGTGCTGCTGCTTTCCTCTAACTGGGTGGAACATTGGGAAACTTGCGTGAGGATGGAGGTTGAAAGGAAAAGGGATATAAATAACCTCTGGAAATGATCATCTGCACCCATGTATCTTTTGTGATGTCTAGCCAGGCCCTCTGGTACAGGGATAAATGACCCCCAATTACCTCCAGAGGGAAACAATCAGACTTCCTCTCAGGAGCACTGATAGGGTCTGTGAGAGAAAGAATCTCTAAATCCTTTGTTTTGCAGGCCACTTCTGCCACATGGGCTGTGTTTTCCATTTGGGTTCCCCCTCTGCCGTTGGGGGAACTGTCTCCACTTTCCACCTGGATCTTGGAAAGGACCCTGAGATTTTTTGAACCATATTTTTCGTCCTCCACATTGGTTCCTAGAAAAGGTCCTTTGAGGGGTCAAAAAAGTACTCCCACAGCAAAGAGAGTACTTCCATCTTTTTTGCACCTGGAGTGTGTGTCCTTTAATTTGGGGCCGAATAAAGAAGTTCCATCAAAGGGGGCATTGACAAAGGAGGACTTGAAGGGCTTCACAAAGTCACACAATTGCATCCAGTCATGCCTCTTGATTGAAATGCCTGAACCCACTGCCCTTGAGGAACCCTCAGCTGCCATGAGAGATAAGCTTCATGGACAACTTTGATGGACTGTACGGTTGCCAACTGTGAGGCCACAGAAGTGTGAGTCTCAGCAGTAGTGATCCCTTAAAGAGGATTTGACAGTTCTTTTATCAAATCTCTCTGCAACCTAACCAAAAATGTGCCAAATAGTTCAGCAACCTAAAAGAAGGTTGCTGAAGCATAGACATGATTCCCAAACCTGTCCAAAGCCCTAGACTTCCTGTTGGAGGGATGGACAGTGGAATTTGTTTCCATAAGTTACTTCTTAGTGGCCACAGCCATGACCATGGCATCCACAGGTATTCCCTTACTCCATAATTCCCTTCCTGCTGGTGGTGCTAGAAATCAGTCTGGTTTCTACAGGATAGGTTCAACTAAGTCAGGCACCTTCCATGTCCACTGAGAGATCAAATCGATGAACTTGTCAGCAGGTGGAGTTACCCAGGAGGTAGATGGGCTAGATGCAAATGCCTCCAGGAACACACATTCCTCTGGAGACAAATTGTGGGAGGACCAACAACCCCTTTGCTTAAGAATCTCTAGAATGTCTCCAAATGAGACATTTTTGGGTGGTGATCTAGGGGATCCTTCCCCTTCATCAGAATGGGTATCTTCAGTGATAGACTCCTGAGGTGAGTCTAAGTGCCTCCTTTTGCACATTCTCTTCTGAGGTACTTCGGTGGGATAGTCCGGAGAAGAATCAGAAAAAATGGTGATGCCCTTCTGGGTAGCCTGGAGAGGTTGGGCTGGCTGTCCCTGTGGAGTCAAATGTCAAGGCTCAAGGAGCAGAGATATTTGAGATCCTGAAGGGAGATCAGAGGGGGAGAGGCCGGACATCTAGCCAAAACAGAGAGCACTCTCTCCACTACCTCAAAAGCAGAATGTCCTGGGGAGAAGGAAGCTGATGGAGCCAAGAAGACATGCTTCTGCCCCATTTGCCCCAAAGGCAATCCACCTGAGACAGAAGTCAGAACCAAGCTGTCCAGAGCCGAGGCTCCGAGGGGCACAGACAGCTTCTAAAACTTCGGAGTTGACTCCAACACCTTAGACCTGACCTGGAAGCTATGGTTCCAAACTCAGAGCAGGGGTGCTCTGAGAAACCCTCAGATCTGTGGATACAACTGTCCTTGGATCTGATCCAAATGGTCTCTGAAAACACAGATCCAGGGACTATGAGACGAACTGTTGGATCAGAGAAGGAAATGATAGTGGACGGTAGAGCAGACCAAGACTTTCTGGATCTGCACCAAGAGAAATTTCCTCATCATCCTATCCACATTGGCTTCAATGAAACTCTTGGAAGAATGAGATGAGGCAATAGAAGGGTATTTTGAACACTGTCTCCCCAAAATAGAAGATGGGACCCTTGACAGTACCAGGTTGATGAAAGGAAAATATCTAGTTTTGGCAGGGGCTTCAGATCCAACAAACTCGGATCTAAAGAAGTCTTGGGAGATCTGAGAGCTGGCTTTGAAACAGAAGCCTTCCTATCTGATTTATGCTTCTTTTTTGGAGGTTCCGTTGAGGACAGAGTAGAAGAGCCAGATGGTTTAAGGGACTTTTTTGCAGTCTCCGTGGAGGTAACTTTAGGGTGTTGAGCCCCAGTAATTGCTTCTGAAAAGGTTTTAGGTAGTAAACCCCAAGATCAGTTTATTTTTTACGATTTGCAATCGTTCCTGGGTTTAAAGATAGCACAGTCTATGTTCAGGTGAACTGGGCTTAGACAATATACACATAGATCATGTGCATCCAAAAGAGGCAGCTTATAGCCACTCTTTTTGCCTTTTTTAAACCCTAAATGACCTTTTTCAGACATCTTTAAAGTAGATGTAGAAAAAAGGAAAGAACAAGAAAAAAAAACTTTTTTTTTTTTTTTTTTTAAGAAGAGGGTAAGGGAGGAAAACAGTACCAACAATGGTACCGAAAGGTGCACCAAAGGTGCAGAGAGAAAACTTAAAGAAATAAACTATACCAAAGAGTTAAATTATACCAAAATACCAGCAATGGCAAGTAAAAAGGGATCAACTATGTGTAAGAAAAAGGTGATAATTAAGAAGAAACGGGTAAATAAAGACTTGTCTTTGAACAATTGCTCGAGAGCTGAGATACCACATCTATTTCACTAAAGCGGCAAATGAGATCTGGAGTATGTTAGGGGTTGGTGCACTGTGGGTTGGGATGAGCTTGAGAGCTTTTAGGTGGCCACAAGCTATAGTAACAGCCATGTCAGATCCAAATATCAGATCCAAACCCAATAGTTGAGGAATGAATGAAAATTGACATTATCAGATCTGATATTTTTCCTGTTGTTTTCAATGAGCTTTGGAAGTTAAGTGACTGGCCTACCCATAAAAATAAGCATTTAAAGAATGTAGTTGTTTCTATTGGGCAACCATTGATAGCTGCGATGTTGAGATTTTTAGTAGACTTTTTCAACTTTTGTGAGGTTCCAAATATATGTTTTGCTTTAGAGGAGTTTAGGAGTAGCTTATGGTTATTTAGCCAAGAATTAAGGGAGTGAAGGTCAAACTGAATCTGGGTTTGAATAGCTGAATGTGTGGGACTGGATCAAAGAATAACCATGTCATCTGCATAAAGACTAATATAGCAAGATTAGGGTGATCAGAGTGCAGCTTGCCAATAAAGACTGAAAACAAGAGAAAAAAAGTATAGATACCCAGGGCACTCCTCTGGTAAGGGGTGCTGTTGGAGATAGGGATGGGTCTAATATGACTCTGAAATACCTATTTGTTAAGAAATGTGGAACCAGGTGACAGTTTTGGGACTAACCATGATTTCTTGGAGGAATGAAGGAGCAGGAAGTGGTCGATTAGATCAAAACCTTTGGTAAGATCAATGAAGAGAGCTCCTGAAAAGTTTCCTTTATCCATGTTGAAAAGGATCTCACCTGTGACATAGTGCTGTCATTGTGCTCCAGCCAGCCCAGAATCCATGTTTAAAAGTGAGGAGGTGATACTGTTAGATGTAAATGGACAGTTGGTTGTAGATAAGTTTTTCAAGTATTTTCCGACATATAGGGAGGATGGAGATAGAGCGGAAGTGGAAGGTATTTACTGGCTGAGGGTGTTTGGGAAGGGGTTTAACCAGAGCAGTTTTCCATATGTCTGGCATTGTGTTTTGAATTAAGCAAAGGTTATAAATATGTAGAAGCGGTGTGGCAAGGAAGTCTTTGCAGAGTGTTATAAATCAAGGGAGTAGGTTGCCTGCACCAGGGGGTGCATCCAGGGGTATGTTTACTAGAAGGGGAACATTTTTTGCATGTTATTTGCTTAAAACAGAAGAGGGGAATAAAAGGGGGAGTATGTGAGTTGTGGATAGGTAGAGGTTGCGATACTAGGGAGGTGGCTGAATTCTTTGAGAAAGTCAGAGGTTGAGTGTTTGCCTTGAGACGTCTGGTTGGTGATAGGCGAGGAGGTGGATTCAGTGGATTTACAGCCTGTGACAATATTTATTTTCTGCCAAAAATGTTTGGGCTTGCATAGAAGAGCAAGTTGCTTGATTTTTAAGTAGTTGGCTTTGTGTGTTTTTTGTATTATTTATCTTTTTAAATGTTGTTAAACATTTCTGTCAAGTCACTCTTCAAATCCCTGAGAGGCAGAGTCTTTTTTTATGTGCAAAGAAATTTGAAAGCTGCTTACATTACATGGTTACACAAGCACAAACCATGTAGCACAAAATGTATAGAATCATGCTTCTAGTATGGCCATGATTTTTGCAGAATGTCCTATTAATGTGACATTAAAGTTTCTTACCTCTTACTGTCATGAAAATGCAGTTGATGCAAAGACTGTTTTTCTGTTAATAAACTGATATACTGCATTAGCTTGTGTGCAGCATTGCTATGATATTTGCTTAGTTAAAAAAGGGAAAGAAAGACCCTGCATACTACAAGAGGAACTGCAGGAATGACCAGATTTTGCATCATAAAAGGGAAAGCTGATGATGATGATGATGCAAAAAAAGTACTACACTAGTAAATCAAAGGAAAGTGTAAATTTGTGATTGGAAAATTACAGTAAAACTAAATAAAAGTATATCTTAACAAATTGAATTGCAGAGCAGGATGCTATCCAGTCATCTCAGAAGAAAGAAAAAAACCTTCAGGCAAGTATAAAAATCATTTCAAATGAGCTTTAAGTTTTCTATATGGCGAGAAGACAGATGAAGACCAACAGTGATACAAGTGACCTGATGTATATACAGAACAATAAGACCCATGCTTTTGTATGCTTTTGTCCCTGTAAACCATCAAGCATTCCCAAACACTGGAAGGCTTAATGTTAACATCCAGACAGCTATGGGGGTTGCTTGTACCCTTGCTGGCATCCCAGTGATGAGTTTGTTTTAAGAGCATGAACTATTACTGAGCTGTTGATTCCCATGGTCCAGCGTTCAAGTCCTTCAGTTTCTATTTGCCAAAATGTGTAATTCTGGGTAGAGTATGAAAAAGGTCATGTGGGGGTCAGTGTTCTTCACCAATTAATAAATACATATATACACACATTACATACGACGTGCTTTGTCATCAGTATTGTAGAAATAAGATGCAATAAAAGAGATGTTAATTGGGGGAGGTAGATATAAGACCCTGGCAAGAACTGCCATGAGTCTGGATTTACAGTAGGAAAAGGGGATGTTGACAGAGTAATTAACATAAGAAGAGTGTGCTTTGTGCAGAGGAAAGGCAGTAGACAGGAGAGATACAGGCTGCGGGAGGCTAAACAACTTAATTCATGGTTTAGGGAGTGGGTATACAGGGCAGGGTAGGAGGAAACTGTATCTATGGCTAAGATGAAACTCTAAGCTTAGAAGCCATAAACTAGGCCATTTTCTGGACAAAGAATAGCAAGCAGGTTTGAAAGAGAAAGTACTGGTGTTATGATAAGCCAATGTTAGAAATGGCTAGCACTACTGGTGTGACTACTAGCTGACAGGAGAACAGAGAAATAGTACTGGTATCATGGAATGTAGATGCTTTAATAACCCTACAGAGAAAGAGAGTGAATGAGTATTGGCAATACTCTAAATGAAGGGAGTGCAAGGAATTACTGTATTAGATAAAACAAATTGTAGCTGTAAAAGCTGGGAAGGAAGGAAGGTATATAATGTAGTAGATAAACTTTGCATTGAGGGGAAGAGAGGTGCTGATTCAGTTCATATGAAGATGGAAAGGGTGGTGGATGTGATAAAAGATGAGGAGGGTAGATGGGCAATGCTAATGGTGAGAACAGGGGAGATGAATATCATTCTCAGGGATATTTACAAGCCTGGTAAATAAACTGTTGAGGTGTTGGAGCATCTTTTGAGGTTGTAAGAGAATTGAGGTAGAGCTGAGAAGATGGTGACAGCCTGACAGGAGGCAGTTTTAATGTGATAGTAGATGCTAGACTAGACAGAATGTTTGGAGAAGAGAAGTATAGTAGGAAGTGCAGGTAGGCAGTGGTGAAAATGAGCGGAGAAGAGAGAGAAACTAATATTTTTGTAAAGCAATAGGACAGAATTTACATTTAGTAGTGTCAAAAGAAGACACACCGGCAAGCTGGGCAGGATTTAGTTGAAGGAGAGTGACAGATATGAAATAAAGCAAATCAAGATAGAGGGTAAAAAATGTTTAAGATCACATGATGGTGAGGATGGAGGTGGATTGACAAGCAGAATAAGACAGGGGCTGAAACAGAATGCATGGATCTATAAGAAACAGGGCAAGCAGAAATAGTTCTAGGAGATGGTAATGGACACACCTCAGTAAAGGTGCAATCAAGGCCTATATATAAAGGGTTAGTATATGCCTACATTAGTGTAATGGGGTAAAATTATGGAAGAAAAAAATCATATATGGGAAAGGTTGGTGGAATGTGATTAGAGAATGGAAGAGAAAATTAACGCATGATGCAAATCCTTAAGTGGAACATGGCCTGAATGTAATAAAGTGATGGCAGAAAGAGGGAAACAAAATGACAACTTGTGGAATATGGCAGAGGCTTCTAGCAAACAAAATGTAATGGAAAATAGGCTAGTGGAAAATATGAGATAAATGGACAGTAACATATTAGACAGGGGAGAAGAAAGTTGTGCTGGAAGTGTTTGGCAGATTTTATGAAGGAGTGAACTTCGGACATCGGACAGTAAAGAATGGAGGCAGGGAGAAGGAAAAGAAGTACACCAAATGGTATGGGAATGAAATGAGTGAGATAACTGGAAGAAAGGAGGATAATCTAAAGAAAAATGAGATCATGGAGACACTTTGGCAAGTAAAAGGGAAGTTCGGGAGCCCAGGTGGTTTATTCTGTGCTAAACCTACGTCTTTTCACTCTCAGCTCTCAAAAAACATCTTTGCAACCATCACAATACAGATTTATTCTTTTCAGACAAAAAACATGAAACCACTTCTACTTAAAAGGGAATTCATTGAATACATTGTCAAGCATACAAGCCACCGCAGACAAAAAATTGCAGGTCCCCCATGTACCCTCATACTTTATTTTCACTATGAAGTCCCCCCCAAAACTTGAAAGAAAGCAATAATTAAAAAAAATCACTCTTTTGACAAGATTCAGAATAATGATAACTTGCTGAAAAGCAATACAACAATCATTACTACAAGGTGTAACAAACAAACAAAAATAAGGTTAATAAAACATGAGTGCATCTGAAGGGTAAACTTTCCCTGTTGACTCTTATAATGTGGTAGATAATGGAAAAATCAGTTATGAATATTGAGGAATGGTGTCTTTTTTAATTTCTCCAAATCTTTTGGGTTTCTAATACCATGACAGGAATGGACCCCAATCCTAAGTCAAAGTACAATTTAAGTTCATGAAATTAGTATTGTTTCACTCTTTGATGTCAGCCAAAAGTGCTCTTCTCAGCAATTGCAATGTGCCTAGTAATGACTCCTGCAATTCGTATGGAGTTACATGTGTTGGTAGCATATCTAAATATGATTGTAGACTTTTTTTTTATAAGACCCGTGGCTCCTACTACTTAGGTTCATAGGTTCATACTAGGCTATCTGCCCTGGGGCAATTATAAGCCTAGCCCGATTCTGTATGGCTTACACCACCCCTTGATTTGAGTATACTGTGCCCTTTTTAACGTTTAGTTTACTGTGCCTCTGTCTAATAGTGACACGGGAGTAATCCCTGGGACAAACCTACGATCCCCCATCCACCTATCAAGATTCTTCTTGAAGAGATTCAGTGAGGTGCTCTGCCTCTCATGAACTGGAATTCTATTCCAGAGCGAAGGGAGCCTCTGGGTTATGAACCTGTCCCTCCAGCAAGTTCTATTTATTTCTGTGCTGAGGTTCAAGTCCCTCGAGCGTGTGGCTCTAAGGGATTTAGATTTACTGAGGTGGAGCATGTCCATTAATTCTGGATTTGACATAGCTTTGTATGTCAGGCATTGATCGCCTCGAAGTAGGCGGTATGCAACTGAGTAGAGCTGGAGTTTTTTTAACCAAGCAGCATATGGCATCTGTTTGAGACCCTTGATCCTCTTGGTGAGATACTTTTGGGGTCTTTCTAATTGCTGCAGGTGTCGGGTAAGGTACATCCCAAAAGGGGCATTGTATTCTATGATGGGCCTGATGAGGGATGAATAAAGGGGCATGATTACCTCTCTTGATCTAGATGTGAAACCCTTCGTGATGAGGTGGGCTATGTAGAAGGTCTTTCTAACCACTTTGGCAATGTGGTTTTCAAAGGAGAGATTGCTATCAACTTGGGTCCCCAGGTCCCTAATAACTTTCTCTGTACTTAATGGGTTTCCGCCTATGTGGTAATTTGTGGGCACATTGTTTTTGCCAAAGGGTATGACTATACATTTTTGGCATTTAGCTTTAAACCATGGCGCTGGCACCAGTTATCTGTCTCTGTGAGACCTTTTTGAAGGATGTTTGTGTCAGCTGGCGAGTTGATTATGACCCCCAGTTTGCAGTCATCTGTGAACTTGGTGAGCCATAGTCCTCTCACCTTTGCCTGTACCTCGGAAAAGTATATACCGAACAAGAGTGGTCCCAGGACAGAACCCTGTGGGATGCCACTTGTGACCGGTTTCGAGTCTGACATGGCTCCAGCAACTCTCACTCTGTGGGTTCTGTCTTTGAGCCAGTTTGCGACCCATCTTGTGACATAGGGGTTTATATTTAAGCTGGATAGCTTATCTATGATGCCCGAGTGGGGTATTGTGTCAAATGCCTTTGCAAGGTCCAGATAGGCTGTGTGGACTACCTTTCCCTTCATCTATGGCTTTGGTGACTGTTTCGAAGAAGTCTACCAGGTTCAAAAGGCAGGATCTGCCCTTGACAAAGCCGAACTGGGTAGGATCTAGTGTAGGTCCACAATGTCTTTGTTTATGAGCTCCATGATGATCCTCTCCATAGCCTTGCAGACTAAGCTAGTCAGGCTTATGGGGCGATAGTTTCCAGGGTCTGTAGAGGCTCCACCTTTGTGGAGTGGGACCACTGCTGCTGTACGCCATTCTGTGGGCACATATCCTGTAGTGAGGCTGAGACTGTATAGCTGTTTTATTTGAGGGATTAGTTCCTCTTGGAGTTCATGTAGGACACAACCTGGGACGCCATCTGGTCCCATGGAAGCAGTGTTTTTTGCTTTGGAGAGGGCAGCCTTCACTTGAGCATCAGAGATGTTTGGGAGGCAGCCCTCTTCCGGGATAGATACTTGTTCTTTTGGGGGAGAGGGGGGAAGAAGTTTGCACTGAACCTGTCTGCCAGGATATTGGCGGTGTCTGTGGGTTCAGTGTATTTTTTGTCGTTTAGAATCAACTCAGAACAAGTCTGGGAGTTGCATCCCAGGTTTCTAACATAACTGAAAAAAGCCTTATGATTGTCTTTGGTGTCCTGTGCAATTTTTCTCTCGAAGTTGGCCTTGGAGGATTTTATGAGGGATCGTAATTTTTTGCTAGTACTGATCAGAGATGCCTTCCCTATTAGGGATTTTGCTCCATCATGTAGTAGCTTCCTCCTTCTGTTGTACAGTTTATTTATGGCAGGGGTCCACCAGACTGGACGCCTGCCTTTGGATGATTGGGTCTTGGTTTTGTTTGGGATAGCATGATCCATGCATTCCTGGAGATGTCTGTAGAATGCATTTATATAGGATTCTGCAGTTTGGGCCGTAGTTTCCACTGGCCCTGGGGCCTTGAAAGATTCCACTTCAGTTTTGAGAAGTTCGCTTTTGAGAAGTTTTTCACTGTGGTTTTCTGGGCTGGGGGTGGGGTCGGGATGTGGACATCCAGTGAAATTAATTTATGGTCTGATCTTACCAATGAGGGATATACTTCTGGTGTGGAACATAGAGTCCCCATGTTGGTAATGATCAGGTCTAGTATGTTGTCCCCTCTTGTGGGAGTGGTGACTAGTTGTTCCATAGCATTTGAGTTTATAATTTCCAGGAACCTTTGGGCTAAGGTGCTGGGGCTTGAGTAGTGCTCCCAGTCAATGTTCGAGTAGTTGAAGTCGCCCGATATAATGGTGTTCGGAGAGATTTTCATGTTCTCCAATGTTTTCAGGAAAGCCGAGTGGGATTCCTGACTTTGAGAGGGTGGTCTGTAGGATGCTATAAACTGAAAAGCAGTCTTGCCCACTGTTAGTTGCACATGGATGGTCTCTGATACTTTGTGCAATGCCACTAACCTGGAGGTGTGGATATCCTTAATAAATATGGAAACTCCCCCTCCTTTTGTGGTTCGGTCCGGGTTTTGGGGCCGAAAAGCATGATATGAGGTATAGCCTGGTAGTGCTGGGGTGCTCTCTGGAGCCTTGAACCAGGTTTCTGCCACTGCACAGATATCGATGTTCTCCATACTGAGGAGAGCTTCGAGTGCATGCATCTTGAGGTTAAGACTTCTGGCATTTAGCAGCATTACCCTTAGTTTCTTGTTCCTTGTGATGTCTATGGGGGTGGGTTTGACTTTTCAGCCTTGCCTAAAAAAGGCACTATGGGGGTGGCAAGAGCCTTTGCCAATATCCAAAAGCCCAGTGGTGACAGGTGCAAGCCGTCCCTAGCAAAGCAACGTGGCTTGTCGAGCATGTCACCCCAGGCTGACAGACACTGGATCCCCTTTGAATGACACCAAAATTTTAGCCAATTGTTAAAATCGATCATTTTGTCTTTGTACTGTGGCATCATTCTAGGTGAGGGTAAGATGCTGCTCAAGGTCAGGGTCATACCAGCCTGGGCTACATGATCAGAGAGCTCCTCTATGTCTCTTTTCATGTAGTCCAGGGAGGTACGTCTCAGGTCATTCACACCAGCATGTACAATGACTGAGTCATATTTGTATTTGCTTTGAAGTGACCTGAGTGTTTGCGTTATGTGGCGGATCCTAACACCTGACAGGCAGCTCATCGTGACCTTCTCTTTATTCAGCCTGGTGAGCGGGATGTCAGTGTGTCTGACAATAGAGTCACCTATTACAAGAGTATCAGGTGTGTTATTCAGCCTTAAGGGCTGTGGCTGCTTGGCACACTGACTTTGTGGGCTATGTGTTGTGCGTGTTTTGTTTTGAGGTAGCGTTTGCTTGGATGTCTGCTTTGGAGGTCTCTGTTGCTTAGGTAGATTTTTATTTAGAGCCTCCGAGTATGTTTTTGTGCATTTATGTGTTTGGTTCGCTGATGTGGTGGGACTATGTGATACTGGAATTGTGTTGTGTGAGGTCACCTTCTCCTCCTGACTGGTTACACCAGTTTTGAGATGAGAGAGCTCAGCCTCCAGTTTGGCTAACTAGTTGCATCTCTCCCATATATTTGAACCTGTTTGGAGGAGGAGAGGGTTGTCAGTGTACATGAGACAGTTGTAACATTGCCTCAAAATTCCCAGATTCACCAGATGGACTGGAGAGGAAACCATTGACTGACCTTTGGACATGCTAGAGTAATATAGGTAAACTGAATTTAAGACGGACCAATAGAGGACAGGGTAATCGTAGAGAGTATAAGAGTAAGTAGTGCTTATGGTTTAATAGTGCTAACTTGTAGGATTACTTAATTGGACCAGTGAAGGGCCTTAGAATGAGAATATGGTGTTTAAATTGAGAGATAGAGCAGTTCTAAGGGAAAAAGTGAAGAGCAGACTTTGTGGAGCCAGGAATAGTTTAAACCCAATTAAGCGGCGCTGCCCGCTGTTGCGCTATGCACAAAAACGCGCAAAAGAGGGTTTTAAGAGTGGAAGATGAAGGAGTTTTGGAATTGACCCAAAATGGCCAATAAAACTACAGTTTCAAGTCAGTAACCACTCCCACAGGGACAGGCAGGCTGCTCAATGTTTTTCACTGCCACTGATCAACAGAGAGACTTCCCTTTAGCCCAAGCAAAAAATGGCCTCACAGAAACTTACAAACAGTTCAAGAACAGCAAGCCTGTAACTGAACTTTTTTAAATCTCAGAAAAGTGGGAAAAAAGCAAGATTTTTTTGTTTTTTTCAGAGATAGCAGAGGTTCACAAGTATCAACAAGTTATAACAGTGCAGTAAATGACCCCACACAAGAGTGCTAGGCCAAAGACAGATAAAATGCAAGTTTTGAGAAAAAAAAACGATTTTAAAAATAAGTGCAAACAGGAAATTCAGTAAACAGCTCTAGGTTGTGCTCTAAATACAGTTACTAATGCAGAAATCAAGTTTAACAAGCCAGAAAATGCTCAAAATAGGCGGCTATGCAGAAAAACTTAGCAAATAAACAGAGGAAAAATACTTAAAATCTCAAAAGTGGCTCCTTTCTTCTCTCAGTGTTTTCTCCTCTTGGTGGGTGCTTCACCAACAGCCAACAAGCCTGAAAAGATGCCAAAACCACGAGGCAACCAGGTTTTAAGAGAGGAAGATGAAAGAGTTTTGGAATTGACCCAAAATGGCCAATAAAACTACAGTTTCAAGTTCTATTGGAACCATCTCAGTATCTTTCTTCCACATTGTGCTTGTTTTCTGCTTGCAAATCCTGATATTTTATGACTTTGTGTCTCTCTGTACACAGAACAGTATAGTCACTGTGTGGCGATTTCAATGATCAATGCTACTTTTGTCTTCTTTTCTTGGACCACCATATCCAGTTTTCTAGCATCTATCTTTTGAACTGTTGGGAATGGATGATACCATGTGATGTAAACTTCATTTTCTATGAGGCTTTGTGGCTCATGTTTCCAGTGTTTTTCAGCCACTTCATTACCATAATGCCAATCCCCAGTGCAACAGTCTCACCACATTATTATGCTTTTTAGTATACGGTCCTTCTGCCATTAGTATGTCGCAACCAACAACGAGATGTGCAACAGTTTCCAATTCTGTTTTACAAAACCTACATTTGTCTGTTTCTCCCACGTGTTCATTGGATTATGTAAACCAATGTGTATGTAGCCCACTATCTTGTGCCGCAAATATTAACCTTTCATCTCGGTTTGAATTCACCTCTCCTTAACCATACATGCATTTTTCCTGATCAACATTAGGTTCTTCCAGAAATTTTCTATACTTGCAACTATATTTATGCATTTCCCAAATGTATTGCCTTCTCAGCTGGTCCTTCACCTTATATTCTTTCTTTTGTTTTTTGGCACATTCAGTTGCTGCCTGGTGTTTATCCACTTGTGGTTTGATTTCCCTTCCTGCTTGACGTTGATATGCTTCTGCTAGCCTAAGCAGGGAAGTCATATTAGATTTATTCTCCTCATGTTTCAAAACTTTCACTATATTCGAGTCTTGTGAGGTCAACAGATATGTGTGGAGACCCACGATTGCAGATCTGTACATATAGTCAATTTCAAGGAGGCCCATCCCTCCGTCTGAATGGGGAATGTATAATCTTGACATGCACTGATTTTTATAAATCATTTGGTGAGCATGAAGCATCCTTCTTGTTTCCCTATCAAGTCTACCAAACACGTTTTGGGGTCAGTCAATCACTACCAACAAAAGACAGGGGTAGCGATGGGTGCCCGTTGTGCCCCTGTCTATGCTAATTTAGTGCTATGGGCATGGGAAAAGCAATTTGTGTTAAACTCAAAGTACAAGGGCAACATTCTTTTGTACTGTAGGTTTTTAGATGACCTCCTTATATTTTGGAAAGGGGATGAGGAAAGTGTTAAGGAATTTTGCTCTTACATTAATGAAACCACAGATTTCCTTAGAGTTACACACACCTGGAACAAAGAGAGAGTAAATTACCTGGACATTACCTTATTTAAGACCAAAGAAGGACTGGTGAGTACAATTTACAGGAAACCTAGTTATTCAAACTCGATGCTGCACTACACAAGTTGTCACCCTCTGCACAAAAGGAGAGGTGTAGTTAAGGGCCAGATGGTCCGGCTATGTAGATTAATCAGTAATGATGATTTATTTAAGAAGGAAATTTATACATTGATTGGAATGTTTGTTGACAGGGGGTACCCGCTATCAATGTTAACTAACATCAAAAAAGAAGTATATAGAAGAAGAAGAAACAAATATAGTCCTATTCTAAGAGGGCAAGGGGAGGAGAGTGCAAACATAGGTAAGTAGTGTCAGCACATTGAATAAAACAAATAAAGCAAAATTTGTTTTAACATACAATGAAAGAGCTAATGAACTAGGTTCTAGTCTCAGAAATTTGTGGAAATATTTTCTGAGTAAAGATATTAAAATGATCCTAGGTGATACCCCGGTGATTGTCTATGGAAAAGGAAAGAACTTGAAGAGTATACTTGAAAGAGAGGGTAGAAGCAACACTAGATCTGCCATGAGCAAATGTGGTTCCTGTAGAGGATGTAGATACATAGCAGTTGGGACATACGTAAGTGTAGTGGGGTATCAACGTACGATATCTTGTCCAGGTGCTTGTAATTGTAGCACCAAGAATTGTGTATATCTTGCTTGTGTATGTCATGCGATGCATTTTATGTGGGCATGACTACACGAAGCTTGAAAACAAGAATAGGGGAACATGTCAGTTCAATCAGGAGAAAGGATGAGCACAATGCACTTTATTTGCATAGTGCAGTATGTGGGAATTTTAACAAATTTTTATTTTTTATTATAGATAGGGTTAAGTCTAACATTCAGTGTGATGCACAGAACAGGGTAGCAAGGTTAGAAATGGAATGGCAGCTTAGGCTCAATGCTACCAGGCACCCTGGGCTAAATGAATGTGTCACCATAAAGCCTCAGTTAAAATACTTAAGTAGTGTTATTTAGAGGAACTGCAATTTTATATTACATTTTTATATGTATACATATGTACTGTATGACTATTATAAGTTTATTAAATGTTATGAATTGTTTTTTTAAACTAATACTTGGTTGTAAATGTATTCTTAAGAAATTGTCTGTTTGATTGATTTATTGATTAATTGGATGGGTGGGGAGAATGCATTCTTGCTTTAAATGTGGAATGTTTTATATATGGAGTGTTTTACTGTCAGACTCTGAAGAAGCCAGGTTGCTGGTGAAAGCATATGCTTAGTCTGTTGTTGGTTGAATAAATCTTCGTGTTTCAGATCTTGAGTATTCATTCAGTGCACACTGTGGTTCGAATTTCATTTTATTTTATTTTCTTGGTTGAACCTTTGTTGGTTCTGGTGGACTGTTTAACGGCCAGTCAATCACTCCAAAACTGTAAGTTAAGACAGGAAGAGCAAATTGGTTTATAGCTTGGATTTTGTTCCTAGATGTCAACGCTGTTTGTAGGATTAATTTAAGTCTTCTAAAGTACGCCTTACTAAGTTTTATATGCATATGTTCATGTTTTATTGTTGATCCTTCATCAGTTCCCAAATATTTATACATTCCCCCTTGCTCAAGTTCTTTTATATCACATTCTTGTCCCAGACTGATGTTTTCTTGGTGCTGCAGTTTTCCTGCTTTAAAGGTTGCCTTTGCACATTTATCAATACCAAATGACATTCTAGTATCATCTGAAAAAGTTTTGACAACTTCCAGTTGTACTTTCAGTTCCTCATCGGATGAATTATAGAGTTTCAAATCATCAGCAAAGAGAAGATGAGAAGTCTTTACACTTGTTTTCTAGGAGCCAAATTATAGCCATGGCCTAAACTGTTAAGTAGCCAGCTTAATGGGTTAAGGGCAAGGCAGAATAGCAGCAGTGACAGAGCTACACTGGAATAGCCCCCTTTGAATTTTTATCCCTGGAATAATAATTTGTCCTTTATCATGGCTTAATTGTAAAGTGGTCTGACACTGTTTCATGGTCACTGTAATGTATAGGGTATATCTTATACATTTTTAAGCACTCTTTTATCCATGAATGTGGGATACTATCAAATGCTTTTTTGTAGTCAATCCATGCCATATTTAAATTCTTCCCCTTTTTACAGTTCTCCACTATGACTTTAACAGCAAATGATACTTTTGTTCCATATGACTTTCTTTTATTGCCCTTTTGTTCTGTTGCCACAATTGAGTTTTCTTCTAAATGACTATAGACTCTGTTGGCATCAATTCCAGTGTATAGTTTATACGTCATTGGAAGGCAAGTTATTGGTCTATAATTTTTACAGTAGCTTGCAGGTTCACTCTTAAGTAGGACCATTGTTTTTCCTGTTGTTAGCCAGGTTGGTGTCTGTTCAGTGTGCACATATAAATAGTTCTTAATCATGGCTAAATCTTCATGCAAAGATGTTAATACCTTTTACCAGAAGTTAGGTACTGCATCTGAGCCTGAGGTTTTCCAATTTGAGGCTTTTCTTAACTTTGTTTCAATCTCTCTGGCTGTTACTTCATCCCATTTCATATCCTGTACCTTTAAACTTCTTATTCTTTCTTTTACTTCTTCTATCCATTTAACATCCTTGTTATGTTCCACAGGATCTTCGTAGATACTTCTCCAAAATGTATCTATTTCTTCTTTTTTGGTGGTCTTTCATTTCCTTTTACCTTGCTTCCCAATTCTCTGTAAAACTGTTTTTGGTCATCAGTAAATTACTTATCTTGTACTTTTCCTTTATATTTATCTGTGTAACTTCCAAGTTTTTCTGCCTGTGCTGAGATTTTTAGTTTATTTGTGATAGTGCATGATAGAGCCTGATCTGTTCTAATACTGTACATTGCTTTTATCACGTCTATCTTTCTAAGTATTTTTTTGATCTGTTCCCTCTTCTATACTCTTCTAACAGTGACACTTCTTGTCTTAGTTGCTTTATAGTTTTCTCTATTCGATACTTCCATGATGGTATTCAATTTCTCCCCTTTCTCTCTCTCACTACCCTGTGTTCTTGTGGTAGAACTTTATCAATTAGTAATTTAGCTGCACAGTAATATATCCTGTTTACTTCTGTTATATCACATGGATCTCTATGGATAATCCTAATTATTGTGTTTGTTTTATCAACCTTCTGACTTTTGGGGTTTTATTGACCTTCTGCAGTCTATTTCTTTCATTGATCTTTATATGCCTATCTATATTAAGCCAAGCAACTCTTCTCTTAGCTCGTTTTCCTCTTAACTGAGGACACGTTTTTTGTTTTCCATTTCCTGCGGGCATTCTACAGAAAGTTCTATTGCATCTTCGTGTGGTTCACACTCTTCAATTTCATCCTGTGCCATCCATTGCTCTGTCATATGATAACTCACTGGCTCATCACTCCTCAACATTAACTGTGTCAGAGTTTCCACAGTTTCCTGGTCCTTCCCTTGCCGTCCAGCTTCAAGTGAATGTTTATACTCGTTTTCTGTGGAAGGCTCCAAAATATGTTCATGTGGCACCTGACCAATTGCTTCCCATTCTAATGGTTTCCCCTTAATTTGGTGTTCCATTGCTCTATCCTTTTGTGGTGTTTTCTGAATTAGATTTTTGCATTGAATCCTTCACTTTGGAGGTACTCCATAACCTCAGTTTCCATTTATTTAACGCCTCCATTACTGATCTCCTTTTTTACTTTTCCTCTTTGTCTTCTTATTTTTTGTATTGTAAAGTTTTCCATGTCCATATTCCTTAGCCTATATTTCTCTTCAAATATCTTTGGTGCTGCTCTTTTTGTATTGATTAGTTCTGCTTTCTCCTTTGCATAAATATTACACCATATTAATTCTCTTTTTCTTTCCCATGTCCATATTTCTTCTTCAGACATCTCCTGATCTTCCTGTTTCTCCTTACTTTGGGGACTCGTTCCATCATGTTGTGATGTAACCCATGTTAGACCTTCTACACCAAATCCTTCACTTTGCAGGCACTCCATAACTTCAACTTCTATTTTTTGGTGTGATTATGAGTGAAAGAATGTCCAATTAATGGACAGGGCAGTTGTGATCATACTACTGAAAGGAGGCAATGAACTTCACTTCTCAGCCTACCACCATTCCATATCCATGATTAGCAGTAATACTAAGACCTCTCTGTGGATGCTGGCTGCAATCATAGAGAACATGCTCGGTTAGTTGGTAGAAGGGGATGGGTAGAGTGAATGAATAGGACACCATCTACAGATCACTGATGGGTTTGGTGAACTTTATATTATGGAGTAGCTAGAAAGGAATGGGAAACAAAGGTTGCCCAAAGCACTGCCTTTTTCTGTACTTATTGGTATTACTAAGGGTGATCTTGACTAGAAGGATCTAGAAAACCATAAAGTGAAAAGCAGAGCAGGGGAAGGGGACAGAAGCAGGACTCTTTCAACCTACTCACTGATGACTGTATACTGATTTGTAAAAACACATGGGATATTCTGCAAGGGGTCTTTCTGATTTACAGTCTAGGAAGAGGTAGAGTCTAATGTATCATAGACTGAAGGGTGCTACATATCTTGTGTTACAGGTGAGGTCTAGCTTAAGAGAGAAAGCTGATTAGAATAAGTGAGAATGAAGTAATTGAGATAGCAAAATAAAAGTTGGCTTGATGGAAAGAAAAAAAGCATGTTGAAGGCCACCACTCAGAGAAATCCAAAGAATTCTAATATTCATTAAAGTTCAGTGGATTTCTCCAAGTGGTGTTTTTTCTTAGTCTTTTTTTTATTTTATTTTTTGAGTGTTACACCTGAGACTGTGCAGGAGGTTTTGGTTTCTGAAAGTATATTATTGTTTTTTTAGGACTAAGGCGATATGCACGATGCTTCACCTGATTTTTATTCACGTGGCAAGGCATTGCTAGTCAAGGTGAAATGACAAGGGGGAAAGGTTTAGGAGTTGTGTAGCATATATGGAGAGGTGAGAGAGTGAGTGAAAACAGTATATGAGGGATGGGATAAAATTTGGCCAGCTAGATTTAAAATATATACAGACATTGGTGGTATGGCAACTGGTCAGGCATAAGATAAAAGAGGAGAGAAGCTGGGTGAAACAGGAAAAAGGAGAGAAGACAAGTGGGAAATGGGGCACTGGAAAAAGGTGGAGAAAGAGGCATTGAGGTAGAGTATCAGAGTAGGCTGTGGACAAACAAAAGAATATAAACAAACCACTATGGGGAAATCATAAACTGGGTATGTGGGGAAGGAAATAGAGTTGGTGCATCATGGTAAAATGTTACCAGTTATATTGGGTTTACTATCATTATTCTGAATGGCAAAACATTTGCCATTCGAAATAATGAAAAGTTAAACCGAAACCAAACATTTCGAGTGTACACAATTTCACCCCAAATGATCAACACATTTGAGTTGACATTGTCGCTGAAAATGTGATGTGACAGCTGTGTAGGAGCTGATGTAAATCAAATTCCTATATGACATATCACGTTTTTGCAGGGGGCGCTGCGCTCCCCACATCCCCTACTACTAATATATTCCAACTCCAAGATCACACTACAGTGGGGATATGGATGAATTTCCAATCCCCACTGTACTGCGACCTCGTACATATAGTCGAACACACTTATGCAAATGCAGTAGTGCATTCGCTAAGTGTGTTCGACTATCCAATACACTTTTCATTTTGCGAACGATATTCTGGTTTTCAGCAGCATAACTGCCAACAGCATGTCGTTCTCACAAATGATAGTAAACCTTATATTGTGCAGTTGCTGGCAACAAGATGAGGAAGGGATAGAATCAAGGTTTTCTGTTGTTAAAGGAGACAGAATATAGACTGGAAGAGGGGGTGTAGCTAAAGTATATGGAAGCCAAGAGAATGGTGGCGATAAAGTATCACAAGGAGAATGGTGAAAACGGGCAATGGTGTATTATGAGGGGAATGAGAATTGTGTAGGAAAGGATATACAAGAATTTGGGGTTGACAGGAAGTGGAAGATTTGATGAGGGATTGAGGTAAAATATTAAGTGGGATGAGGAATGAAAGGGTGAGGTGTGTTGGAAGGAGTGAGAAAAATGTGCACTAATAAAGGGAATGAGCCGTGTGTGTGTGTGTGTGTGTGTGTGTGTGTGTGTGTGTGTGTATGAAGTTAGTTAATTACATTGGTTCCGTAGATGCCCTCAGAAGCATTAGGAAACAGTGGAAAATGAAAGCCTAAAGCACTGCCAGAGATGAAGCAAATGTTTTATATGAAATGAAAAAAAAAAAGTTTTGCTGCATGGTATCTGCTAAAATCAGCAAATTTATTTTGAACTAAATAAATTTAATAAATAGCATTTGCTACAAGTAATGTTGAATGCATAAACAGAAATTAATGGCTGCTCTCTATTTTATAATCAATCACAGATATGCATGCATTTTGGTGTATGTACAAATACAGCATTCCTATTCCAGACACATTTATTTTTACCACTCACTTCTGTTTTTCATAAGTAATCTTGTTCTGAAGTCTGTGTGTTCCTTTTTCTACATTTCCTCAAGCAATTGCATACCTTTTTCAGTAGCTACCAACTTATGACACTTCTGGTCAAAGAAATGCACCGGTACCCTGTAAAGAAGGTAAAGCCAGATATCTGTGAACAGACAAACTTGCTCTTTATAGTATGGAGTAGTTAGTACAGTCTGTACTTCACTGGCTAAGTAGAAGGTTTGTCTAAGCAAGATCTCATGCTCACTTCCATTTTGAGGTGTGCTCTAGCCACACACAAAAGCACAGGAAGATATTCTTTAAAGGATGTTTTAATACAGTAAAATGACAAGACTAAAATAGTACATGATTATATTTTAGCTGTTAACTATAAAAATATTCAGACATGACCCCAGTGAAGTAAAAGACCTCATGAATTTCTTTAATGGTGGAAAAAGAAGAACAGCCACAGTCTCAGATCATGGATGGTTGCACCATATATGCATGAACAAAAACAATGAAATGAGGTTCACCTTGAAATAAAACTTCTAGGTGAAAATTTGTGCTTAAATCGAACAGAACAATGATTCAAATCTATTGCAGTGGGCTGCATTTTCCACATTGTACAACCATGAAGAAAGGATAGAGACTATGTTGGGAGTTTATACATTTAAGTAATGGGGTGTGTGGTGGCAGCCTATGCTCCACACCAGGTTGCGATAGGAAGGAAGAGAGAGCGCATTCAAGCAGTAGTTGCAGGACATAAGTTGATGTTGATAATGGTGGACCTGAAGGCACATATATCAAAACAGATAGATCAAGATATGAGAACTGCCTTGGTCCACATGGGGGGGGCAACAAGAATAAAGGAGGGGAGGCCATTCTAGACTACTGTCTGCAACCGGTTTGATGATGGTCAACATATGGTTCAGTAAGAGATAGTCACAAGATCACACACACATAGTAACCAACATGCAAATCGGGTCAACTTCCTCCAAGTACGGGAAAAGCACTGAGGTAGAATCAGCGACTGCAAAGTCATCCCCAGTGAAACAGTCAGCCCACAGCATAAACCACTGGTCGGCACAATCAGCTGTAAGCAGTTATTACTGAAGGCTCAAAGGTGAACAGAGACTTAGCTGAAGACCTGGAAGCTCACTTGAAAAAAAAAAACACAAAATTTCAAGGAAATATTCAGGGCTCTAGCACCTTAGGAAGAAGAGGAAATAGGTGGAGTTGAAGAACAACAGTGCCTGAAAATGTCTGCAGACTACAGAACAGATATGCAGTTGAGCCAGGTATGGAAATAAGGTGCAAAAGGAAAGCTTGTGGTGGAATGCAGAATTCCAGGAAGTCATCAAAAGAAAGAAGTGCAGGAAAAATGAAAGATACAAAAACTGGACCAGGCTAAAAAAGAATACTGTTTGGCTAACAAAAAGGCTAAGAGCATTTGCAATAGAAAAGAACAAGGCATGCGAGGCATTTTACCAACTTCTAGAAAGTGATTCAGTAAATGTAAAAAAAAAAAAAAAAAACTATCTGGTTAAGGCAAAGGCAGAAAGACAAATCATCACCAGACGCTCTTCAGAAGGGATGCCAGCAAAAACTTGCTCACTAGTTGACAGGATATCATAGGCAACTGGAAGTAAAACTTCCAGCAGCTTCTGAATGACGAAAACTCCAAGAAGCTATACTGCCCCAGAGACAGTTTACAATGAAAGAGGAGGAGCCCATCTAGGAGAAGCAAGAGCAGTACTAAGGAAAATGAAGTCAGGGAAAGCAGCAGGCTCAGATGAGGTCACAGCAGATTTGATCAAGATGTTGAGAAAAATTAGAGGAGAAATGGCTCCAGAGGGTATTCATAGCAGTATGGAGTAGGCAGTGTATCCCAGATGACTAGAGAATAAGCATAATGATGCCAATGTACAAGAACAAAGTGGACATTCACAATTTTGTGTAGTACAGAGATATCATACTCCTATCACACTGCATGAAAGCTCTTGAGAGAGTGATTGATAAATGAATATGCAGATTAGTAGAAAGTAAGATGGGGGATGAGCAGTTTGGATTCAGATCAGGATGCAGCACAGCCAAGTTGATGTTTTGCAGTGAGACAGACAACTGCGAAGAAGCTAGAGATGAGAAAGAGTCCAGCTGGGCATTCCTAGACTTGAAGAAAGCATATGACAAGATCCCAAGAAAGTTGATTTGGGCAGTCCTTTGATGGTAAAGTTCCAGAAATGTTGGTAGAATTAATGCAGGCTATGCATAAGGACCCAATGACAAGTACCAACAATGTCTGTACTCACAGAGGGATTCCCAGTGGAAGTGGGTCTGCATCAGAGTTCATCTCAGAGCCCACTGCTGTTCATATTGGTGATGGCCTACATTAGCAAGCAGGTCAGAGGGAAAAGAACAAAGTTGCTGTATGCAGATGGTGTGGTGTTACAGGCAGACTCTGAACAAGTACTTCAGAAAATGTTAGGGAAATGGAATGCAAAACTGAATACACATGGGATGAAACTGTGTACAAATAAGACAGATACAATGGCAGCTGAGAATTGAAACAGAACGGAAAATAGTGGTACAGGTTAACAGCTTCAAGTATCTGGGAGGGGTGGTTAAGGAGAAGGGAAGTCTGAACAAGGAGATTAAAGCTAGAATCAGAGGGGCTGAATCCAACTGGCACAGTGTTGGGGTAGTGTTTGACAGAAGAATACAAACAGGAGCTACAAAGTAAGGTGCACAAAACAGTGTTGTGACCAGTACTGCTGTATGATACAGAAACCTGGTCAGTGAAAGCAGAGCAGCTGAAGCTAGAGGTGATGGAGATGAAGTGTCTGAGATAGACATCAGAGCAGAAGCCCAAGTATTTCCAGTTCTAGAGGTCAAAATGAACAGATTACAGTGGTTCGAGCACATGTGCAAGAAAGCAGAAGGCAATCTGGTGAAGGTGACTTGGGACAGACAGGAAGAAGGCAAGAGGAAACAAGAGCATCCAGTAGAGAAGGATGAATTGTGTAAGAGAAGACCTGCGATGGTCAGGCATGAATGTCGATGAAGGTAGAGTGGCTCTGAATCAAGAGAGTTAGTGACAGTGGACCTGACACCCTGACCCTGAGTATAAAGGGAGTTGATAATGATGATATTGAGTGGCAGGACATGGTTGCCCCTGCAAAAACATGGTTTGTAGGTATTACCAGGTATATATTAAGTGTTTTTGATGAAACCACTTCACACTTCTGCACTAAAAATGCAGTCTTATTTGATCAGTTTGCATTGTCTTTCATTTATTCCTGTCAAGTTATTGACATGAATCCTTCTTTCACCAGGATAATTTAATCTGCAATAAAAATTACTAGTATAGACTGTAGAAGATGGGTTCACATTAAATCAGTTTAAGCAGTTCAGTAGCACTATCATGATACCAGGGCAATTCACAATTGCACTATTGCAAAATAAAATTGTTACAGCCACTAGGTGGTGTATTTCATTAGCTCCCACATCTGTACTTTGCACAGCTGAATAAATACAGTATGCAACTGCATAAAGACCACATCACTGGACAGTCAATGTGAACTGATTATACATGTTTCAAAGAAACAAATGATTTAATTAAAACATCACATTTTACTTACGGTAAATGACTGCTGTCACAATTGCATTTGAACAACAGAATTAATAGTCTTCACATGCACTGGTTTTACATTTTTCAGAGAAAATAATGACTATGGGGAAGCAACATATTGGTCTAGATTTAAAAAATGAATCCACTGACAAATTGACTCATATCCAGCTGACAGCAAGGTGGACAAATCAAACTCATTGAGTAACACACCTGTGAAAACTGAGGGTTAAAAAGACAGCATTATTTCCAGGGAAGCAAGCCCCTTGCACCTCTTATGTGGGGATCTACACCTAATACCCCCTTACTTATATAAACTACACAACTGCAAGGAGAATAGAAACACTGACTGAAAACTGCACAACAATAATCTCACATTGGAGCCAAAGAATGTGAAACCCTTCCACAACCTGCATATTCAGGGAGATGGGGTCAGAGAAACAGATTTCAGAAAGTCGCAATTCATGAAAAGGCGGGACTAGAAAATTACATTTCTTTCACTAGTGCATCCACGTATGGCTGAATTAGTGTAGCCTCCAGATGTACTTTGCTGTGAATGAATGCAGCATCACAGAACAAATCGTTTTTCAATACTATCATTTTTCCTCATGAGTACTGCAGCAAAGTTTTACTTCAGGTTTCTCTTTGGGATTTTTTAACACACTATAACATTTATGTATTAAAATTAAAAGAGCAAATTGGGAAACTTTACATACAGAGTGCACTTTTAACTATTTAGCAACAGGTTAGAAAGCAAGAAAGTTCTTGCCATTGCTTTTTCACTACATGGCACCCCTCATTTTTATCAATACTTTTAACAAAATGACATACACACAAGTTCATTGATATTCACAAAGCAATGATTTCCTGTTGCCTTTATCAATAGCAAATTATACTGATGTTTTTTATTTAGCTGTTTCCTGTAGTCCAGAGGTGCCAATTTGGATTCCATTAGCCCCCATTGCCTAACTGTGTGACTCTGAGCAAGTCATTTTGATACTTCTCTTGGGCTGGAAGTGAAAAAGGTCCATGGAGATTAGTGCACTACCTCAGAAAACAAATACAAATAAAAAATAATTCATTTGAATAGTGGCCTGCCACAGCAAATTCTGTGTCTGAAGCAATGTGTTGTGCTTGTACATGCATGGAAGACAGCACAGAAACACAGTGAAGGAAAGACTTTCTTGGGGAAGTTCCTTTCCATCCACAGAGTACCATTTCACTAGTTAGCACATTTATCCAGTGCTCAAATATACTTCCGTTCACCCAAATGCATCACATACCAACATCAAACAGGGCTACAGAATCATACAAAACAATGGATGCACACCTGAACCTGGTTTTGACAAGGAGATGGAAAAGTCATGAGGTCAGAGATAAACTCACAGAAATGTGGTTAAGGAAATATAAAACATTATATGGGTGACCAAACTGGAGGACATCAGGACAGTTAAGTATTCATGTCAAAACATTATTAACTTGTTTGCTTGCATTTGTTGACCAGGATGGAAAAAATAGAAACAGCCTATTGTCAGGGGAAAATCAAGGAGAAAAGCTCCAATGAAAATACATAAAACCAGCAAGAAGAGAAAAATACAATGTAGTTGCAAAAGTAAAGGAAAATACTACATAAACATGGTAGTATTCAACAAGTAACAAGACATGCATACTGTTGATAAGCAATACCAATGGTAAACAGAAGAAAAGAGTGGCAAAATACATTATTTTACATTAACACACACAGGCAAAGCATGCAGCAGATCACTGTCTAAGGCCACACCAACTTATTTCAGAGGTATTAAGAATAACCATTACACCCATTTCCATGGGAGTACCACATTATGGTGAACATGCAGCTGTAGTTTAAAGGAATTTCATCTAGGAACCATCTAATTTTGAGACAGGACAAAGAGTCAATGACTTATATAAAGTACAGTTGTGTACCTTTTTACCATAATAGTAGATGCTTTTCTCTTCACTGTTGCAGTATTCTTCACCTTAGAAATTTCCTGCCAAGGATAGCTCAATTTCTGGCCAGTATGGCAAAGCCTTCAGCACTTATAAGCACTGTACATCACACACAGGCTCCCCACACATGATGTAGAGCATAAAGGTGATGTATGGATGCAAACACTCAGAACTGAAAAATCCCCAGGAGGAAATGAATCCCCTCAGGGGCAAGGAGGAACATATGCCTCCAGAAGGAAAAAGGGAGAAAGGGCCCATTGGTCAAGATTGAAATAGAAGACAGAGCAAGAGGCAGAAGGAGGGAATACTGCAATAGTAAAGAGGAGGATATCTACTGTTGTGGTAAGATTTTACACAACTGTACTATGTCCTTCCATATTACTGTTGCAGTATTCTTCACCTTAGAGAGAGTACAAGATCTCAAGAGGAAGCATGGGAAGAGAAAGGCAGAGAAGAACCCTCCACAGACCCATGCAGAATCCATTCATCTACAACCTCTTTTCCTATTTTTGCACATGGGGTTGGGATGTCACTTCAATATTGACAATCATCTAGAGCCAAGGTTTACACTGTCTGGTGGCTACCCTGCTCTGGTTCTGGAAATAATATCCAGCTTATAATGTTTAGTGAAAGTATGAACACAGGACCAAGTACCAGTCTCAAGGATAGAAATGGTATACAGACTCTTGGCAACTGCCCGATTAGGATGTCCCTTTACAGATGAGGAGAGACATTTTCCAAGAAAAGAATAACAGAAGGAAATGGCCTTAGAAATCCAGGAAGAGACTGTTTAGAAACAGCCAAACCCAACATTCTGGGATGAAAAGAAACAAAAAGCTGCCCAGATTTGTGAATAACTTTAGTTTTGTAGAAATAATATCCAAGCTGTCATTGTAAAAGTGTGAAGAACCTTTTCAATGACAGATTGCAGAGAAGGAAAAAAGGAAGGCAGATAAATAAACTGATTAAGGGACAACTCATTGACCAACTTGGGCATGAAAGAAGGATTAGTACGAAGAGACTATAAAAAAGGAGGTATAGCCATGAGAGGCTGGAGTTCAAATACTCTTGGCTGAAGTAAGAGACAAAAGAACAGTAGTCTTCCAAGCACAATATTGTAAGGAAGCTGAAAAAGCAGGCTGAAAAGAAAACTGGGTTAGCTTTTCAAGTACAAAATTGAGGTCCCAAGAAGGCAGAATGTGCTGCCTGGGAGGTCTGATATGAAGGATACCTTTAAGGAATTGCTTGACCTCAAACCTAAAAGCTAGAGGAGAAGCCAAAGGCAGACAAGCAGAAATTGCTCACAGGTGAGGTTTACCTGAAGAATATGCCAACCCAGCATGGAGCAGAGGAGCAGATCATACAAATAGGAGCGAACCAGAGGAATCTACACAGCTAGAGGATCCTGATAGCTAGAGAGGTACCAGACAGAAAATCTTTTCCATTTGGATATATATAATTTTCTGATTGTGGGATTACTGGCCTCCTTAAGGATATGAAGCATGTCCTCAGAAAATAAGTGCCTAAAAGGAATCAAAACCCTATCACCCATAGTGTCATTTGAAGAGTGGAAAAATGACCCCTTGTCTTGTGTGAGAAGATCAACCACTGGTGTAACTTGTGGTGATTGCCCCTAGCCAAGTTAGAAAGAAGGGAAGCCAATGCTGTCTGGGCCAAAAGGGAGTCACCAATAAGATTTTGATAGAATCTTGCCTGATCTTGTGCAGACCTTGTGGTAACACAGGAAAGGGGTGAATGTGTACAGAAACACCTCCTTCCAAGGAAAAGACAAGATGTCCACTTTCCAACCTTAAGGACTTAGGACTCTGGGACATAATAGAATATTTCTATTAAGAGGGGAGGCAAAAAGATCTACCGGAGTAATACCCCACATATGGACAATGTCCAGGAACACATCTCTGTAAAACATCCATTTGTGAGCTTGTGTGCTCCTGAAAAGTCACTTGATACTGGATAGCTAAATCCCAGACCTGAAGATCTAGTCTGCAAAGAAGATAGGACCTTGTGCCCCCTGCTTACTGATGTACCACATCACTGTGATATTATCTGTAAAAATGTTGAGGGGCTCGTGATGAAAGTGGAAATGAAAAGCTTGCAGAGCCTTCATCTCCTTTATGTTGGTATGGCCAGATCTTTGAGGAGGAGTCAAGAGACCCTAAACATTTAGGAGGCCACAGTTGGAACCCCATCCCCTGTCTAAATTGTCTGTAAAGAGCTCCTGAGTGGTAACTGGATCTTGAAAAGGAAGCCCTGGGTTGAGAGCAAGTTGATGAAGCCATCACTGAAGCTCAAACTGGAGACAGGAAGGGTACTGGGATCTCCAGGGGGTGGCAATGCTGAAGTGGCATTGATATGAGGTACTACTGAAGTTTTCTCATTTGGAGCCTGGTGAGAGGAAGCATGGGAATGGTGGAGGCTATGAACCCCAGAACCCTGAGAAATTCCATAGCTGTGACAGATGCCAGATGAAGAAGGGTTTGGAAAAAGGCTATCAGAGACAGAGCCTTGGGTGCAGGCAGAAATGCCAACATGGGAACCATCTGAAGCTTGCAGATGAGGAAAATATAATCCTGGGAAAGAGTCAGAACTGATTTCTAGAGGGTAATTGTGAACTGCAAACTATGTAATAGGCAAGTGATAAGCTCGAGATCCTGAAGCAGACTGTTGGGAGAAGGAACTTGAATAAGTAGATCACCTAGACAGGGAAAACTCTAAATACCTTGGATCCTGAAAAAAGTAATGACAGGAGTGAGGCATTTGGTGAATACCCTGGGGTAGTAGAGAGGACAAACTGCACAGAGAAAAGTAAAAATTTCCAGAAAAGAGGATGGATGGGGATGTGAAGGTATACATTTTTGGGATCCAGAAAGGCCAGAGGAAGTAGAAGAGGAAACAGTGTCTTAAAGGATAGTATCTGAAAGGACAGAATCTTGAGAGAGGTGTTTAGCAGGGAAAGATCCAGAACTGGTCCCCAAAAACATTCTGGAATAAAATCCCTTCCCTGCCTGAGTGCGAAGCAATGCATTGATTCAAAAGAGAGTGAAAAAACTCTTGGAATGAGAAAGCTGTTCCTGAGGGGGTTGAGAAATGCATGAAAAGGGAGGGAGGGTATTTCAAACCAGGAAATGTCCCTTATGGATAATGGACAGAACCCAAATGTTCGAGGTGATCCATAGCCAGTTTGGAAGAGAAAGGTGGACAGACAAGGGAACCTGGCTGAGGGGAGGGGGAAGCAAACTGTCAAATAGAACCAGACTTGTCCCGAAAAGAAGGTTTCTGGGAGGCAGGAGTCTGACTTAGCAGGAATAACACACCAAGAACCCTTCTTACCCTTAGGAGGATGGCAAGATTGCCTACAGACAAAGGTAGATTTGGAAATATAGTTCCTCTGAAACTTAGGAAAAGGAGAAATACAAATATGCTTCAGCTCCTGTAAAGCTTTGCTCTTGTCCTGGAGGGAATTAAAAAGGTCAGCAGCAGCAGAATCAAAAAGGTTTTGTTATCCAAAGGAGCATCCAAAGGTTTGGCCTTGATATCATCAGGCAAAGCCTGAAGACAAAGCCAAGAATAACAGCTCATAACTGAACCAAAGGCAGCAGGCCTGGAAGAGGCATCTATTACATCATAGCTGCATTTGATTGAGTGGCAAGCAACTTGTGAAATGGAGCCCAGCAAGGAGAAGGGCGAGGCCTTCCCCTCAGAGTCAGAAAGGTCAGAGACCACCTTAGAAACCTGAGAAACAGCACCCAAAACATATCTGGTCATTTAAGTATGGTATTTAATGGCCTTAAAGGACAAGGTGGTAGCAGTGTAAACTTTCTTGCCCAACCTTTCCATGGCCCTGCTAACCTTATCAGAAGGCAGCAGCTTGGTGGAGGGCAACAACTTGGACAGCTTGTCAGAAGAGACTGACACTACAGAAGGGTCAAGCAGAAGGGCATTTATACAGACATTTGCACTCCTCATGCATCTAGTAGAACCTATCCTGCTTTTTGGTGCAAATGGCTGAGAGAGTTAGGGGTTGCAGAAGCTGCAGAAAAGGTATCTAAAATGGCAATCAGAACAACAGGAACAGCAGAAGATTTAGGAGACTCCATCTGTTGGAGCTCATAATACCCTTTATGAATATTAGATACCTGGGAACAATTCCACTTAAAATAGTTTCCCATGCAGGCAAAGGTATTCCCAAAGGGGAGTCTGGACATTAAGAATCCTCATCCTCTGAACTAGAGTCCAAGGGGGAAGAGATCTGGGAAGAATAAGCAAGGGATACTTCCAGAGTCCAGCTCCTCATCTAAGGAATCCAACATCTTAGGTGTCTTGACTGGAGTGGAAGACTAGGGAGAATGAACAGAGACTCCTTGAGGTGGCTTCAAGGACATCAAAGCATTAAATTAACCATGAGTAAAATCCTGCCATTCACATTGGGGATCCTTCACAACAGGGGAAATATGCTTTGTCTTTTGTTTCTTCTTCTGCGGGAAATACCCTCAAAACACCCCAGGAGGGCCAGACCACTGACCGGACTGTATAATATTTGTAGGAATTTCCTCCCTTACTGAAATGTGAGGAATCCCCCTCAGTTCTTCAGATATTATCAGCTGAGGTTCCCCTTCAACATCAGGTAAAGACATTTGAAAAACCTCCAAGATTGTGCAAGAGGCCAGATCCATGTAGGACTCCAACAGGGTCGCAGCAGAGGAATCCAAAGAAAGCACTGGATGGTTTTCAGGGATTTCACCAGCCTCTAAAGAGATGACTCAGGGAGGATGGAAAGCAGCCAGATTGCACCTGACTTTTTTGACCTTTTTCTTGACATATGGCCAACCCTCAAGACTGGATTCCACCATAGCACCCTGATCCAACAACTTAAGATGTGGTTTTCCAGGTATATGGCCAAAGAAAAGAGGCAAGTTCATAGCGTGTTAGTCACAAGTGCCTGGCAGTAGAAGACTGTGTATGATTGTGGGGAGCACCCAAACAAAAAAGCAAACACCGGTCATGACTGTTTTTATGGGGAATCTGCCTCCCGGCACTGTCATGTTCCCTTTCTGGATGACACAAATACAACAAACAATAAGAAAAAGGAAGAGAAGAAACTCATATTGGGCACTTGTAATGGCCACAGCAGAAGGTCATTGAAACCATTGTTCAATAATAGCATTCAGACTGGTGGGACAGAAGTTCTGAGTGTTTGCATCCATACATCACCTTTATCTCCTACATCATGCATGGGAAGCATATGTGTGATGTATGCTACCTATGAGCTGAAGGGTTTGATATACTGGTTGGACGTTGGGCGACCCTTGGCAGGAAATCCCCAAGGTGAAGAATACTGCAACAGTGATATGGAAGGACATCAGTATATATAGTCTTGTTTGCAGCCATTTCAGTGTCTCACCAGAGATGACAGGAATGTCTTAGGTTGATATTATCCCAGACAACTGTTTGTGCCACTGCACAGACAATGGATAAAACAGGAATCTGAAACACCAGTATAACAGAATGATGTACATATCAGAAATGCAGGAACTCTAAATAAACATCAGTGGATGACATCAGAAAATACAAACAAGAAATCTAAGTTTCAAGTTTGCAAGAACAGCATACCTAAAAGGGCACACGTGGTTCTAGGCAAAAACAAAGGATGCCAAGACAATTTTTCCTTTGGAAAAAAAAGATGTAGAACAGAATGGTCTACATTATGTCTAAAGGAGAAGGTAGGAATTTAATAGATGACAAGAAAGTTATAAATAACATGGTGGAACAGTGTCATATCTAAATAAGCAAGCCAAAACTAAAAACAGGACAAGAGAGAAGAGAGATAAAATCCAGGCTTTCAACTCAGAGTACTTCAATCTTCACAAACTTAATTTCCAGCTGGCTGTAAAACTATTAGCAGCCATAACCAAGAATGTAGTCTTACAAGCCACTACCTCATTTTTCTAGGGCAAAGCATAAGGTAGTTAATGGATTTCCTATTATAAGTATATAGTTATTCAAAAGGCCTGTTTACACCATAATAGTGAACCTTTTTAACCAGATAAGACCTAAAGGTGTCAACTCAACCTCCAAATGAATCAGTCCTCAATCATAGTGTTATCTATGCTTCCAAGAACA
This sequence comes from Protopterus annectens, assembly GCF_019279795.1. Lineage (NCBI taxonomy): Eukaryota > Metazoa > Chordata > Ceratodontiformes > Protopteridae > Protopterus > Protopterus annectens. The sequence continues at coordinate 130,163,161 of NC_056738.1, forward strand.
TCCCACTATCTATGTATGCATGCACCAGTGTCATACAAGAACACAGCCTAGACTGCAGCCTAGACCACCAGAGTTTGAACACTGGTTATGGTGCTTAATTTTGCAGGCAGGGAGGATGGGTGTGCCTATCTTGGGGTGTACACACACAGGACACATTCACACCTTTTTCTCTGATGGAGATCAGGCAAACAACTCTACTGTGGTACCTGTGAGTTGCTGGGGCATCCTGATAGCTCTTTCTGGACATGATGGGTGGTGCAGTGCTGATGGCCATTGCATGACCCACCCACAGGGTGTTACTGGGCAGTGCCATTATACAAAGGTTGGACTTGTCGGAGATAAAGATATAGTACTGTGAAGATAAAATAATAAAATGGAATAAACAATTGAATATCAATGAGAGACAAGAAACCTCCTTAAAGAAAAAAAAATCACTAACCTTGAAGCCAGGAGCTGCAGAAATAATATAATAATTAGAGAATTACCTGAAAAGCAAGAATACAATAACCCGAGACATTACTAAAGTATTTATACAAGTACTTGACAATTCTCCTCAAGCAAACAATATAATAGTTGAAAAAGCACATCATGGATTAACGAAGTATCAAGCCAAAAGCAAAACAAAATTCTTAATTTCCATGATCCAACCTTAACTTTAAAAGCCACAAGTAGTAAAAGAAATTTCTACTGGAATGATCACAAAAATAAGACCTTCCAACTCCAGTTAACAGTAAGGCAAGAGTTGGCTTCTTATTGTGCCCACTTAATTTACATATCCTGCTAAGTTAACTTTTCAGTACAACAAAAATATATAGTAAACTCAGCTGATGAAGCAAAACCACTCTTTAGTAAAGTAGTCAAATTCACGAACATGTGAAAATTTAAGAAGAGTTTTATCTGCTTGGTTAAGGACATTGCAGAGGTCTTTCCCTTGACTAGATTTATGAAAAAAACCCTCACACCTCTGGAAAATTAGGTTTATTTTCATGTGGAACTATGCTCGCAGGAATAGCCATCAGATAAGCAAGCAGACCCAGAACTTTATCAATGATGCCAAGCAGTGATTCAGGAATTTTCATTAAAATCATACATACATATATCTCCTGATAGAAATCTAGGTTAAAACCAAATGTTATTCAAATAAGCATTACCTCGTATTAGATATACTTTATTTTCTTTATTTCCTATGGGATCCTTCAGGTTATTGAAGCAGGAGCTCAAATGGAATTTAACGAGAAGTCTCACTCCGGGTAATCCAGATGACAAACTTTCTTGAACTTGAAAGGAGATAATCTAGTAATTTTTCATCCTATGATGGACTTGTCTTTTTCAATCCAGTTAAATATCATTATTACTAACTTATATTTACCCAGCTCTATTTAAACATCAGTTTGATCAATCATATACTAAGTATGGAAAATACTATGTTGTTATTGATTTTTAACATTTATAATGCTAGCTCAGGGGTGTGACTTAGTTCTCAAGTCATTTTCAGTAACTTCTTTAGCCATTATTGTTTTAGCTGCTCACACATAGCAAAGCAGTTTTCACTTCAAAACAGTTAACTTCATTCAAGGAGCTGGAAGTATGTGAATATATATGCAATTTTATGCTAGTAGTTGGGGAGATTGCCATGATCCAAGATGTATGTAAATATATGGTATAACACAGTTGCAATAAGTTATTAGTTAACTTTCTGATGTTTTTATGTTTTCCTTTACAGGTTAGGTGTAGTGGGGTTAGGCACATAGGGTTTTATAAAGGGAGAATGGGTTTAATCAAGTTATGGTATGTCACTGCCAAAAAAAATAAAAAAAGGCATATTACATAAACACAGTAACCTAGGTATTCCAATGATCACTAGGAAAACTATTTCACTGATTTAAAGTTAACAGCTATTAAAACTTGTAACTGAGATAGGTTTGTTACTTCAATAGTTATTTCTAACAGGTTTAATAAAACTATAAAATATATTGCACTATAGAGTCATGGAATGTCAGAAGAGTACAAACATTGGATAAAAAAAAAAGATGTTTCTACATTTGTTTTTCAAATCTAAAGCACAAACTTTGTTTATACAAAAAGCCAATAACAAATCATATTTATGCAAGAAACCCACATGTTAGAAAAATCAGTGGACATATATTAATAAAAAATGTCTGGCTCATCAAATAGCTGCAGCTAACAGTAAAAACAAAGCAGGAGTGGCCAGATTAATTTAAAAAAATCCTTTACTATTAATTCTATAGAAGGCTAAAATGATCCAGATGGGTACTGGTATTATATGTTTGTTAAAACTAATTTCTGTGATAAACCTTTATTCTGCAATATCTACATCCCTAGATTTAAACCTATCAGGTTTTATCACAAATATATTCAACATACTCAACAATATTAGGGATCATAACATAATTTTATGAGACTGGAATACAGTTATGAATGCATGGTCTGATACTAACAAAAACAGAATGTTTGATAGAGAATCTCTGCATCAATATTGGATATGCAAAACACAATTTGATAGACCCTCTCATGATCAATACAAGACAAGATACCCTTATTTTTAATCTTGTCATAAATCTGGGTAATTAATTTATTTCTAATTTCTAACACATTAACAAGGAATATTGATTCAATGTCAACAGAGCCAAGAACTTTTTCAGCTCACTCTGAGATTAAATTAAACACTAAAGTGAAACACACATAGTCCTTCTAAATCCCCTCATTATTCTTGTAATGGGTCCTTAAACCCTCTACTTCTAGAAAAAAAGAGGATGTAATTAAGGAGACAACTTTCTACACCAACTTTACTTAAATCTTTTAATACAAACAAACCTAATCTACAATGGGCAGCACTAAACTCAAAGAGGCATCCTATTACACACACAAACACACACACATATATATATATATATATATATATATATATGTATATATATATATATATATATATATATACACACACACACACACACACACACACACACACACACACACACACACACACACACACACACACACACACACACACCATAAACAAGAAATCAAATACAATATAGCTAATCTAGAAAATGAATTAATTTATGAATATGTTAGAAAAAAAATTAAATTATCTTAGACAAAAACTGATAGTTTACTACATGTCTTAATATTCATGGTATGAAACCAGGATTTTAACCCTTTATTCAGAATGGTTACAAGCCCCCTTTATTCAGAATGGTTACAAGCCCCTTCTAAATTTCTATCTCAATTAATTAAAATTCAAAAATCAGGTGCATTAGAGAAATAAAATTAAATGGATTATACACATCTAATGAATCTATATATATATATATTTTAATTACCATACTAAAATATATCAGTCAAACAACAAAATTTATAGTGACATAATTAAAGATTTACAACGAACAGCTGTCCCTGCTTTAATCCAAAATATGTCTAAACAACTGGAAAACCCTATTACTATTATAGAAATAAGGGAAAGTATTAAGAGGAAAAAATGGAAAAGCTCCTGGCCCAGACAATTTCATGTCCAAATTCTACACTTCAAATAGCATTTAACAATAATATACATAATGGTTTTGCTGACCCATATTTAAATTGATAAAAATTTCTAATTCCAAAACCCAATTCTGACTTCTCTGACCCTTCAAACTATAGACCTATATCACTAATAAATCATGATATTAAAATGTTATCAAGTATTGCTAATAGGATGGAAAACATTGTAACAAACATTTTATCCTCTTTCAATCAGGTTTTATTAAATTAAGACAAATGAATTACCAGACTAACTCTGGAAACACCTTAAAAATGTAATATAAATAAGAAATCTAACATATGTACTCACTCTAGACATATCCAAAGCATTTGACTGAGTCAATATCCCATTTTTGAAAAAGTCCTTCCTAAGTTTGGTTTCCCACAAATTTTTCTCCAAACTATCAATACTATACCAAAATGCATCTACACAATTAATAAGAATCTATCTAGATCTACCACAGTTAATGAAGAAGTTAAGACAAAGTTGTCCCATGTCACTGTATTTGCATGGAAAAAAAAGTTATGTACTCACTATAAAGTTCCATCTGAGTTGTTGCTTTTCATTTGTCTTCAACCTGTGGGAACACGGATCCAGTATGGATCTGACTTGGCCACATTTTCCAGCATCGGATCCAAGCTCCTCCCCTACCCACAATGCCCTTTTCTCCTTCTTCCCCTCAGAATGAGTTTGCTACAGACCATAGTATCTCAGCCATGCCATATGCCTAAACCCTTGGCATTATCACCCCTTAGCTCACTAAAGAAAAAGGGTCACCAGAATAGGGGGCTATGACTCTTTCATCCAGTCCACTACACAGCCCACATAAGTCAGGGGGAAGGAGGGAGGGATGACTGAAGACAAATGAAAAGCAACGACTCAGATGGAACATTATGGTGAGTATATAACTTTTTTTATCTGAAGTTGTTTTCATTTGGTCTTCAACCTGTGGGGCAGAGTCCCCAGCTACCAATGAACCCTGGGAGGTCCTGGAAAGATGTTCCAGAACATGGCTGATCCAAAGGATGCCCTGCCTCTGGAAAGGAGATCTAACTTGTAATGAGAGATGACCGTATGCGATGATGCCCAAGTAGCTGCCAAACAAATATCATCTAAGGAATTCCTAGACCAAAAAACTATAGAAGTAGCTACAGCCCTGGTAGAATGCACCCTGACATGTCCAGGTGGGGATAAACCTTTGGTTCTATAGGTCAACTTAGTGCACACAGAGATCCAACAAGCAATAGTTACCTTCGATATTGGTTTTCCTAAGAAAGACTTAGAAATTGGGAAAGAAGACAGGGATATTGATGACCTGGTTAATGTTAGATTCTGATTCCACTTTTGGAAGGAATGAGAGATTCATCATTAGAGAAACCCAATCTTTATGAAACACCATGTAAGGGGTTTTCACAAGTAAGGCCTGGATCTCTGAAACTCTCTTGGCTGAGGTAATAGCGACCAGTAAAGCCATCTTCCAAGACAGGAACTGTAAGTCAACCATTGCTGCAGGTTCAAAAGGGTGAGAAACCAAAGCTTGTAAAACAAAGGTAAGATCCCAAGGGGGCATTGGGTCCTTAACTGGAGGCTGAAGTAAAAATGTGCCTTTCAAAAAGGCTTTACAATGTTTGGAAGATGCCAAAGAAGCTAACTTCTCTCCTATGTGAAAAATGGATATTGCTGCCAATTGCTCTTTTACTGTGGAAAAAACTAGCATCATGATTGAAAATATCCACCAAAAACTCCAAAAATGGTGGGGACTGAAGCAGTAAAAGGGTCCAGATCATGTTAAGAGGCCCATAAGGAAAAACCACCTCCCCTTACTGGAACAGACCTTCCTGGTGGAAGACTTGTGAGCCGCTACCAAAATCTTCTTGACCAGAGAAGACAGCCTGGGAGTCCTATTACTGGAACTGGGGCAGCTAAGCCATGAGCTTCATGCTGACTAAATCTGGGTGCATGATTCCTCGGGGGATGCATGATCAGATCTGGGACTCAATCTAGTGACCAAGGAGGACACATTACATGACACCACAGAGAAGGGAAACAAACTGGGCAAGGCCAGAAGGGAGCAATGAGGATCTCTAAGCTCCACAGCCATCGAGCTTCTGAAATAATTTTGGAATTAGGAGTGGAGGGTAAGCATACAGTAGACCATAGGGCCAAGCATGAACAGCAGCATTTCTGGGGGACTCCCCCGGAAGGGGGTTTAGAGAGAAATAATCACTGTGCTTCACATTGGAAGGAGAGACAAAGAGATCGCAGCAAGGCTGACCCCACTTTAGAAAGGTTTGTTCCACTACAGAAGGATTCAGAGACCACTCATAAGGCAACGGAGAGATCTGCTGAGTCTGTCCGCCAGTATGTTGGACCGCCCCGGAATGTGCTTTGCCACCAGAAATTGTCTAGAGAAGATCGCCCACTCCCACAGTTTCATGGCTTCACAGCAAAGGGGGTAAGATCTGGTTTCCCCCTGTTTGTTGATGTACCAGACTAGAAACACATTGTCTGTCTGGATGGCAATTGTCCCTTGGGGAAGATGGGCATGTAGAGCTTCCAATGCTAACAGCACTCCCCTCATCTCCAGGATGCTGAAATGCAGCTGGGTCTCCAGGGAAGACCATGTGCCTTGAACTGTCCTTCCCATGTAATGCCCCCTCCACCTGAGCAGGGAGGCATCTGTGGTCACTGGAGCAGGAAGAATAAACGGATGGCCCTGAAGGAAATCTGGGGACTGAAGCCACCACAGAAGCGAATCCCTGCATGCTCAAGATAACTGAACCAGATAAAACAAGGACAGATCTACCAAGGACCATTGGAGAACCCTCATGTGGAGGTGAGCCATTGGAATAAGGTTAATCATGGCTGCCATGGACTCCAATACCTGAAGAATTTAATCCGCAGGGGGACACTGTTTGAATAATGCAACTGACATGATGTCAGAGGGATAAAAGTCTGTCCAGAGTTAGTACCTTGCTCTGGATAGTATCTAAGTGACCCCCAATGTAATCTAGAACTACTACCAACTGGGACTTGTTGAGATTGATTGGTATACTGAGGTGGTGAGCGATCTTGAAGAGGAGATCCCTGGAGGTTTCAGAAAGGAGCCAGTCATCCAGGTAGGGGAAGACCTGGAACCCCCCTGCAGCTGCAGGTGAGCCATCACTACTGCCATCACTTTGGTGAAAACACTGGGGGCAGTGGTGAGCCCAAAGGGGAGCACTCTGAACTGATAATGACTGGCTCCCAGCCGGAAGCGGAGGACCCTCCGAGAATGTCTGTGCATCTTGATGTGATAGTGTCTTGGAGCTTCACAGAGCACATCCACTCGTTCATCTGCAGAAAGGGCAGAATGGATTGGAGCATGACTATCTGAAACTTTGTCTTGGCAACTGACATGTTTAAGGTTGAAAGATCCAGGATGGACCTTAAGTATCCCATTTTCTTTGGCATTAAAAAGAACCTGGAATAGATCCCTGATCCAGATTGGTCTGGGGGGATGGGCTGGGTGACTTGCTTTTCCAGAAGCCTAAAAATTCCTACTCCTGCCTATTCCCATTGCATGGGTGGGGCATCCAGGAGATGTTTTGGGGGGACTGGGGTGTGAAGGAAGGGGACTGAATATCCTCTGGATATGATCTGCAACACCCAATGATCATTTGTGATAGACTCCCAGGCCACTGGGTAAAGAGAAAGATACCCCCAAATGCCTCCAGATATGAGCAGTCAGGCAACCCTTCAGGGTTGCTGTGAGGGTCTGTCCAGGAGAGAATCCTGAGACCCTTGGTTCCTCGGGCCCCCTCTACCACAAGGGTGGCATCTATCATATCCCCCCTCTGCCTCTGGGGGAAGACAAGTCCTGAGTGTTGTGGGAAAACCCCGGAGACTTTTGGAACCACATATTCTTCACCTTGTGTTGATTCCTGGAAAAGGATCATTGCAGGGTTGAGAAGCAAATCCAGATGGCAGACAGGGTCTTCCCATCTTTTTTGTCCTGGACCAAGGGGTGTCTAACAGTCTTACCAAAGAGTGTGGAACCGTCAAAGGGGGCCATTTGTAAATGTCACCTTGAAGGGCTCCAAGAAACCACAAAGCCAGAGCCAGGCATGGCGCCTGATGGCTACCCCTGTTCTGGCCACCCTAGAGGTACCTTCAGTTGCATGTGACAGGAGCCTCATGGAAGTATTGCAAATAGCAGTAAGGGTGGCCAAATGGGATGAAAACATCTTCTTCTCCTCCGCTGACATGGACCCTGGGACAGACTCAGCAACCTCACTGACCAGGTCCCACTGCAGTCTGATGACATTTGCCATGTAATTCAGTGCATGCAAAGCAAACATGGCTGAGGCATAGGTCCGCTTCCCAAAAACAATCTCTGGCCCAAGATTCTCAGTCCAGCGGATAGACCAAAAAACTCTCCTAAGTGAGTTCTTTCTTGGTGGCCGCTGCAACCACCATGGCATCTACTGGGGATCCCTTCAACCAGTGTTGCTTGTTGAACAGAGTGCTGAGAAGTTTGTTAGGGTGCTTGGGAATAGGATCCACCATGTCTGTTTCCTTCCATGCCCTGGATGAAATGAGGTCCATGAGAGAATCCATGGGAGGGGACACCCAGGAGGTAGAGGGTCCTGTGCCAAATGCTTTCAGGAACACCAACTCATCTGGGTTTGGTTTTTGGGTAGACCATCCCCCATGCTGGAGCAGGATTTTAATGTTGTCTGTGAAGGAGACATCCTCTGGGGTGATCGGGGGAACCCTTCCCTTCCTCCAAGTTGGTGTCTTCTGTGAGGGACTCCAGTGGGGAGTTCAAGTACTCCTTTTGCACATATGTTTCCAAGGGAGCTCCTCAGGGGAAGTTTCTGAGGAGGACTTGGAAACCTCAGGAAGGTCCTGGGGGCCCCCCTGGGGTGAAGTGGCAACAGGCTGTCTCTGAGGGGGCAGGACAGCAGATTCCAGGCCAAAAAGATCGTTAGCCAGGACGGACTCCAAGGAAGACAGTGTCAGGGGTCTCAATGGAGCCGAGAGAACCCTCTCCACTACATCTAAAGCAGTGAGTGAATGAACCCTAGTAGCAGGGGAGAGTAAAATCAGATCTGCTGCTCTCTGCACCAAAGGGGGAGTCGGATCCAAGCCTCTAGGCACCGAGACTCAGAGTGGAAGGGCCGACTTTGAGAACTTCAAAGCTGACACCATCCCTTTGGATCCAGCATCGGGACAATTGGTGCGAGAGTCAGATGGCTCCAAAAGGGTTGGAGCTGAGCCACTCAGGGCAGTGGTTGGTGTTGAGGTACCAGGGACCATTGGTGCTGACCCCTGATGCCAGGAAACCTTGGACCCAATGACTCTGAAACTGGGGGTTGGATCGGAGAAGGAGCAATGAGAAGGAAAGCAGAGTGCATGCTCCCAGCCCCAGAGGTGGAGGAGGCAGGCAAGGCTCCCATCTGGATCTGGGTCCAGATGAACCTCCACATCATCCTGTCCACCTCAGCTTTGGAAAGACTATGGGTGGATCATGAGGAGGAAGCCACTGACCCGGGCATATAGTGGTGCCAAGGGGAGGTAGAAAGGGGAGAATGACCTTGGGAAACCTCTGGCTCCAGTGAAAAATGCGGAGACTGGAGCTGAGGTGAGTCTCAGGACAGATCCGGCCGGGACTTGGTTGGAGGTCCCTCAAGGGAAGTGCGGTTGAGGGACCACTTTTTAGGCCTGTCCTGGTCCTTGGAAAGAGCCTTCTCCCTGTCCCCAGACTTCTTAGAGGGAGGTTGAGTCCTAGAAACCGGGGCAGTAGAGGGGACCATTGCCTCTGAAGGAAGGAGGCCCTTTAAAATCAGCTTGTTCCTCCTGTCAATGCACAGTGGTTGAAACCCATCCAGATCGAGCAGGAGGTCTCTAAATGTTTAACCCCTAGACATACAACACACAAGGTGTGGCCATCAGAGGTGGGTAGCTTGTGGCCACATTCAGCACATTTCCTAAAGCCTGGTTTGGATGGCTCTGCCATGGCTAGAGGAACACACACACACACACACACACACACACTAGAAAGGAAGAAAAAGAGAAAGGCAGGAAGTGAGAGATAGCAATAGAGAGCAACATTTTTTTTTAAGAGATCAACGAACTAGCACACATAGATAGGGTAGGTGAGGAAAGATAGTGATAGGTAGAGGATTATAAAGTAAAACAGGATTTACTTACTGAAAAATGGAAGTTTAAGCTGAGGAAGCTCGGAGCTATGAACCAAGATGCTGATTATCATGATCGGCAAATCTGAGGGGAGACAGGGGCATTATGGGTAGGGGAGGAGCTTGGATCCAATGCTGAAAAATACAGCTGAGTTGGATCCGTACTGGATCCGTGTTCCCACAGGTTGAAGACCAAATGAAAACAACTTCAGATCTACTACTTTTGCATTTTACACAAAAATGATAAATATCCTACTTCAACACCACAATCCTAATTACAGCTTTTGCTGATGATATAAATATCTATACAACTTCCTCTAACTCACATATTCTTAAATCGATAAACATAATACATTACTTTTCCCCAAGTCTCAAATTACAAACTCAATTTACACAAAATCAAGCTATTCCCAATACTTTCAACTACAATTCAATTAATCCTTTCAATTTAGAAGAAATAACATTAGTCTCCTTTTAAAAATATCTTGGTGTGCACTTCATCCAAGATAAACATGCCAGTTTTGATACTAACATTAAACAAGCATGGCAATCAATTCAAGGGGATCTAGTTAAATAGAAAACTATGAATCTACCATTCCTTGCAAAAGTATCAATTGTAAATATTAACATACTTCCAAAATCACATTTTTATATATCCTCATTTTCCACAATACCAAAATATTTTTCAACCAAATCAAAGCATTTTTAATAAAATTCCTATGATACCCTAAATCAGTAAGAATCAGCTATGATAAATTGACTGCTCCCAAACTGAAACGGTGGACTAGCCCAAGTAGATTTTACATATATTATTTAATAACTAACTCAATGAGATTATTTAACATTGGTTATGCACATACCACACATACAGTGGTACCATATTTGGGTCAATAACTGGAGTAACTATCTCAAGTCATGTGTTTTCAACAAACTAGCTATTCCATTCCCAAGGAATTAACCTCATCCTTCAATCTATTGCTTAAAATCTTACAACATGAAGATATCCTTTTATTCCAATCTCTAAACAAAAAACATCTACTCACAATAAACAAAATGATAGACTTAACACAATTCACTCTACTGAAAAATAAAATACGGGACTTAATGAATTCCAATATTAAGCCTTTGGAAGACATAAGGAAAATTTAGTTTTACCCAAAGGTTACACATCATTATTAAATCAAATCAGAAATCTATTTCTCAAAAACTATCCTACTGACCCTACCGGAATTACCCTTGCATTACCTAAATAAATTACTACATTATCTCATTAAAATGCTAGCTCAAAAAATTATAAACTTATTCAAGCTTACAGATTCAATAGCATATACCAAACATCTATATTATGGCAAGAAGTAGATAACGAGATTCTGCAAAGGGGTAAAATTAAGAACATGATAAAAGTCAATACAGAACGTATCCCGGTTAATAATTAACTATAACGCTTACTTAACACCAGTTAAACTAACCTATTACAGGCCCCAAACATTGAAACAGTGCAAATCTTGTTTGGCCAAAAAGGCAGATATAATTCACATTCTTTGGTCATGTCCAGTCCCTAAAGCCTCATGGGACCATCTGCATATTAAATTAACTGAATCAAAATTTCATATTCCGAGTCGGAACTGGCAGTTAGTTCTACTACATATCTTTCCTATTAACATGGATAAATCTATTAACATGGATAAATTAGAAATAAAAATTAAAGTTATGTACTCACCATAACTAGGCATCTGTGTTGTCCATTTTCATCTTCCTCAATGTATAGGTCATGGATCTGACCTCAGATCTGACTCTACCACATTTCACAGACTTTGGATCCAATTCTGGAGCTTCTCCTTCTACCCATAATGCCCTAGTTCATTCCCAGTACCCCAGATCTCATTTGCCGTCATTATGTATTATTATTATTATTATATATATATATTATTATATATTATTATATACTCTAAGCCGTGGTGGTGCAACGGTAGCGTTTTCACCTCACAGCAAGAGGTTCTCCCGTTCGATTCTCGTTCGGAGTGCCTTCTGTGTGGAGTCTGCATGTTCACCCCGTGGTCGAGTGGCGTTCGAAAGACATGCATGAATGGGCGTGCCTTCGTTGAAGGTTGGGCATCGGGCCGGCACCTCGGCACCATAAAAATCTACTGCCAATCATTAGCAGACCGGAGTTCTGCTGTGGTGACCCCTAACCGAGAAAAGCCGAAGGAAGAAGAAGAAGATTATTATTATATACTCTATATGAATTTCAGGAGTCATCATTACTAGGCACAATACCTCAGATCACATTTGCTGCCTTAAAAGTCTTACTATATAATAATAGAGAAGAGGAGGAATTAAATCAGGGCTCATACCTGGAACTACAGGTTCCAAGAATCCATCAGGTCACTCCAGACATTGAAAGGAAGGGGGAAGGAGGGAGGGGAGGAAGAATGAAAATGGACAAAACAGATGCCTAGTTATGGTGAGTACATAACTTTAATACCTGATCATGTACTTTTTATTCTTTCTCAATGTATGGGACAGAGTCCCTAGTTATATAAATCCTGGGAGGTCCTCATGGAAGGATATTGCAGAGAACTGCTGAACCAAAGGCCGCTCTGCTTCTGGAAATTATGCCCAATTTGTAACGAGTAATAAAAATATGAGCATTAGATCATGTGGCTGCTGCATAAATATCATCAATGAAAGTTCTAGACCTGAAGGGAGATGATGGGCAATGATCTATTAGAATGGGCCTCAGGCAGTTCTGGTAGCGGGAGGCCTAGTTGAGAATATATCCATGAAATGCAATTAGTTATCCATTTCGCTAATGTAACTGTAGATACTGTAGAACCCAGTCAGCTAGGTGAAACAGACAAACACCTGGTCCGTTTCTCTGAAATCTTTTGTTCTGTTTAAGGAAAAATGTGTTGTCTATGCACATCTAAAAGATGTTGTATATATTCTTCCTTGTTCAAACATTTTGGAATGAAAAATTGTAAGTGAATAGTTTGGTTTACATTTGACTCAGGAGGCACTTTTGGCAGGAAAGAAAGGTTGTTTTGTAAGACAACTCTGTCTTTATGAAAAACAGTGTAAGGCGTTATTGATGAAAGAGTCTGGAGTTCAGAAATCCTTTTAGCAGAAGTAATATCAACTAAAAAAACAAAAAATCCACACAGCTTCAAAATAAACACCAATAAACCAAGTAAGAAGCCTCCACAGCGAAACAATAACAATAAAAAATGAAAACGTACTGTGAACGTTTATGGTGGATTTTTATGCTTAATAAAAGTCTTGAGAAGGATTCCAGGCTGTTTGGGGCTTTATTGTTTCACCATGGAGGCTTCTTACTTGGTTTATCTACTAAAAAAAGCTATTTTCCAAGACAGAAACTTTAAGTTAGTTTTTACTGAAGATTCAGACAGTTGTTGAGCTAAACCTTGAAGTACTAATGTTAAATCACAGGGAGGTGACGGATATTTCACTGTAGGTCTAAGCAGGAAGGTGCCCTTCATGGAAGCCTTACATAAATTTGGAAGCAGCCTAGCAAGAAGCATCATCTCCTGAATGAAAGTTTGATATTGCTCCCACTTGTACTTTGTGGAAAAACTAGCACTGTCTTTTAGAAGCTAAAAAGTCCAGTACAGTAGAAACAGTAGCAGTGAAGGGATCAATGTCAATTTAGAGCCCAAATTGAAAATCTTTTCCATTTGTTTTTGTAAATCCTCTTCATGAAGCCTTTGTGATGATAAAAAGTATATAGTAAAATGGGGAAGAAAGCCCAAGTTGTCTAGCTATTAATGGAACTGGAGAAAGCATGCAATTAGTTTGAGGGCTGGGATATTGGGATGTTTGTCCCAAAGGGATGTGACAGAAGGTCTGCAGTATCCAAAGGCGATAAGGAACACGAGATCCAAGGAAGGGAATCAGACCAGGAGAGGCCAGACGTAGGCAATAAGTATAACCAAGCTTTTTAACTGGCTTACTTTCTGTAAGAATTTTGTAATCAGAGGTACTGGGGATAGATATAAAGGAGACTGGAGGACCAAACATAGAATAAAGAATCTCTTAGTAACTCTCCCTGAGGGGGGATTAGGACAAAGTACCTGCGGCATTTGTTGTTGTGGGGAGAAGCACAAAGATCGCAGCAGGTTTACCCCAATGAAAAAAAAAAAATTCCACCACTGATTGACTGAGACCGCTCATGAGGCATCAAAATGGAGCTGATGAGTTTGTCCACTAGCACATTATATTTCCCCAGAATGTGCATTGCTACTAGAAAGCAGTTAGAGATCATCACCCATTACCACACACTCATAGCTTCTCGACAGAGGGGGTAAGATCAAGTTCTCCCTTAATTGTTGATGTACCAGACCACAGACATGTTGTTGGTTTGGATCGCAATGATCCCTAGAATCTTGAAATACCTGTAATGCTAGGAGGGCTGTTATCTCTGGGACACTGATATGCATATTGGTCTCTTAGAAGGACCACATACCTTGCACCATCCTTCCCAAGAAATGCCCCCACCCCAGTTGGGAAGCGTCAGAGGTCACTGTGGCTACTGGGGAAGACAGAATAAAGGGGAGACCTATGTAAATGTCTGACTGGAGCCACCAGCGAATATGAATTTTTGCAAATAGGAGTAAGTCAGACTGGGAAGGATAGGAGCTGTCTAAGACGACTGAACAGTTAGACTCCATTAAAAAACATGCATATTGTAATGTGCTAATGGGAGTAATGCTATAGGAACTGCCATGGAACCTAAGGCTTGAAGAAAAAGTCTGGCAGAAGGAGCAGGATAAGAAAGAATTTGATGAACCTGAGATCTGATTGTGCATATATGATGAGGAGGTAAAGAAGCAATCTGATTTATTCTGTTTAGATGAGCACCAACTAACTCCAGGCTCTGCACTGGTATCAGTTTGGATTTGGGAATATTGACTGTAATGCCTTGTGATTGGCAAATTTGGAGCAAATAGTCCCTGGACTGTTCTAGGAGATGTATAGTTGGGGTGGTGAGAAGCCAATCATCTAGGTATGGAAACTCGGAATCCTTGCAATCTCGGGTGAATCGCTACCACTGCCATACACTTGGTAAACACCCAGGAGGCTGTGGTGAGTCCAAAGGGCAGGGCTCTGAATTGATAGTGACTGGCTCCCAGCCAAAACCTCAAATGTCTGCACGAGTGTCTATTTATTTTGATGTGATAGTACATGTCCTGAAGACTGATTGAGCACATCCAATCATCCATGTGTAATAGAGGTAGAAAGAACTGAAGCAAGACCATTCGGAAATTTGATTTCCTCACAAACTGGTTCAGGTTGCTTAGATCCAAAATTGGTCTCCAGTCCACTGTCTTCTTTGACGCTAAAAAGAACCTTGAGTAAGTTCCAATCCTTTCTGGTCTGGTAGGACCTTCTGAATGACTCTTGTTCAGCAGCTTCTGAATTTCTTGAGCTGCAGCCTTTTTCTGACTAGATGTAACATCTGGAAGCTTTCTTCTTTTGGAAGAGACAAACTCAGTAAGCAGAACAAAAACTAAAGTAAACAGCAGATGCAGGATGGTATCCAACGAGACAGAGCCTGGATGATAAAAATTTCTTTACTAAATCCAGTGATCAAAACAAAGTACAAATCCACATAAAATCACAATGTAAAAATGAATAAAAGAAAAAGTTAAGCGCTTTATCTTCTATGTGAAAATGACATTAGAACACGATTGGGCAATAGGTATAGAGGAGAAGGTTATTTTGAGTGAAATTTTACATCAGACTAATATCAGACTCATGAAACCGGACAAGGGTGGGGGTTTGGTTATTATGAATACTGATGATTACAATAGTAGAATGTTTGACATACTATATAGTGAAGTGTACACCGAGACCTCACGCAATGAACTAAACATAGCATATCATAATATTGACTTAGAACTGGAGCAACTTCTACTGAATGGACAAATTACACTAGATATTCATAACTACTTTTTAACCAAACACCCTAGGATTCCCACCATATTTGGAACACCAAAATTCACAAATCAATACATAGTCCACCTTTAAGACCCATTGTAGATGCTAAAGCCTCCAAAACATTTAGTATAGCAAAATATATTGATAGTATGACTAAGGGGGTCCTTGATAATCGGACTACTATAATTAAGGACTCATGGGACTTCTTTGGTAAGGTCAATCAGAGTATGTATGATAGTAACCTCATCCTGGTGACTATTGACGTCTATGACCCCTTTTCAGTTATACCACATGAAATAGGTCTGGACTGGTTTTATGAGTTTCTATGTAGTAATTAGTCATTGAATCATGATACCATCCTGACCATTCGTACTTGTATGGAGATGATTTTGGATAATCATTTCATCACATTTGAAGGACATTTATTTAAACAAAGGCTTGGAGTTGCCATGGGTGCATGCTGTGCACCAATCTTTGCCAATATTGTCTTAGCACATTGGGAAGATCAATACATTTTCAACTCCGAATTCAGGACTTCATGGGAATTGTATGGGCGATACCTTGATGATATTGTCCTGTTTTGGAATCAATCAGAATAAGATCTGAATAAGTTCTTCTCGTATATGAATAGTACTTCCAGTTTCCTGAGATTTACTATGGTCAAGGATTTAGACTATATTCATTATTTGGATATCACTATAAAGAAAGATTATGTTAATAATTGCTTTATTTCTCAACTATACAGGAAACCAACCTATTCTAACACATTATTACACTTCACTAGTGCACATCCTTTGCACCAAAAGAAGGCCCTGGTTAAGGGCCATTGTGTTAGATTGGCCAGGATGGTGTCTGATTTACATGACTTTACTAAGGAATGTGACAATTTGTCCAATATGTTTCAGAGAAGAGGTTACCCAGAGCCCTTTTTGTCAAATATCATACAGGAGGTTATAAACAAGAGGGCCAGCGGACATTTTAGAGCCCTATTGGGTAATAGGGATGACCACAATAATGAGAGGTATAATAATATTAACTTTACACATGCATTGACACTTACATATTCTGCAGATTTTGAAGAAATCAAATACATAATACACAAATATTGGAAGGTCTTTGACAATGACATTAGGGTCTTGGATAAGATAGGCAATAGACCCACTATAGTTTATAAAAAGAGTATATCAATCAAAGGACTACTTGAAAAAGGCAAATCTAATTTTACTAGAGGTGGTACGTATAAATGTGGTAGATGTCCCCAGTGCCCTTTTATGATGGATACGGATAAATTTAAACTTAAGAACTTTGGATCCATCACTAATAAAAAGAAAATGTTTTGTTATACTAAGGGGGTTGTTTACATTGCGGTATGTAAAAACTGCCAAGGTTATTGTGGGGAAAACAAAAAATGCTTTTAGACTTAGAGTCTACCAACATTTATATGACATCAAGCAGAAAAATATGAAGAATGCTTTATTCAGGCATATTAATGACCAAAGTAATCACAGTTTTAGTTTTTTTATTCTGGAACAAGTTGATTTGGGACAAAGGGGTGGACCTGTTGAGGAATATTTGGAGTTCATTGAGTTAAAGTGGCAGATCAGAATGAATGCATACTCCCCTCTAGGTCTTAGTGACAGAATTTCTATAGCATCACTTTTGAAACTTAAACAGTTATTTATGTTATGAATTATTTACACTGTCATTAGTATTTTGCCTCATAATATTTTTTATATGTGGTATTATTGATTTAGCATTTGGTTAGCTGACATTTTGTGTCTATGCAAATAGTGGGAGAATTTAATATCACTTTGCACTTCCTGTGATGTCTTTTAATTGAAAGGAAATGATGTGGGTTAATAGTTTACTAATTGGTTATGTGTGTATTTAAGGAGTCATCAGCCAGCAATTTACTGTTCTGAAGAAGTCTGAGTATTGACGAAAGCACTTAACTTTTTCTTTTATTCATTTTTACATTGTCATTTTATGTGGATTTGTACTTTGTTTTGATCACTGGATTTAGTAAAGAATTTTTTATCATCCAGGCTCTGTCTCGTTGGATACCACCCTGCATCTGCTGTTTACTTTCTTTTGGAAGAGGGCATTTGGGAAATGGTATAAAGTAACATCTGGATATTATTTTTAGCACCCAAGAATCTTTGTTACAGCAGTCCATCTGGGTACAAGGACAAGCATCCCCCAGCTGCTTCAAGAGGCAGGCAGTCAGGCAGCACTTCAGGTGTGCAGAAGGGGTCTATCTGGAAAGGAATCGCATAAACCCTGATTTTTCAGTCTTCCTTTACCACGAAGATGGCATCTTCCATTTGAACTCCTTCCTCTGCCTCTGAGGGTGTTGCCTCTGTATGAATCCTGGAAAGATCTCTGTGATTTACAGAACCACATTTTCTTGCCTTCTCTTTGATTGCTTGAGGAGGATCACTGAGGGGTAGAAAAGTGATTCCCTATAGCAGACAGGGTCTTTCCTTCCTAATTCTCTTGGATTATCTGGTGTTGTCATTTGTATTTCTACAACAGTGGTTGCTTTAGGGTCTTTCCTGTTTACTCCAGGAAAGAGTTGTATTTTACAGAAGGGCCAAACAAGGACATTCCATCATAGGGAGCATTGATGAAAGAAGACTTGAAAAGCTCTGAAAAGTAACATAATTACATCCAAGTACATCTCCTTATGCCTATGCCTGAACTGGTGGCCAGTGAGGTGCCTTCTGCAGCATGAGAAATCAACTTCCTGGATGCATTGTAAATAGATAAATGAGTGACCAACTGTAAAGATAATATTTTGTAATCTTCTGCAGGGATGGACTCCAAGAGAGATTTTGAGAGTTCCTCGGTCAAATCTCTCTGTAGTCTTGTAGTGTGTGCCGGATAATTCAGGGACCTCAGGTCATAGGTCATTGAAGCAAACACTTTCCAAAACTGTTCACTGCCCTAGACTCTCTGTTGGGGGGGGGGGGTGCAAGGATGATATCTGTTCTACCAGATCCTTCTTGGTGGCTGCCACCACAATCATTCCAACAACAAGGACTCCTTTGCTCCAGTGGGGTTTATCTTTCATAAGAACTAAAATTTTGTCTGGATGGCATGGAATAGGTTCAACAGAATCCAGCTCCTTCTATGCCCTTCTATGACTAGGTCAATAAACTCAGTGTCTGGGTGAGTCATAAAGACATAGATGGGACAGCACCAAAAGCCTCCAGAAATGCTGACTCCTCAGGAGAAGAATTATCGGATGACCAACGACCTTTCTGCTAAAGAGTTTCCAGAATGTCTCCAAATGAGATGTCATCAGGTGGTGATCTGGGGGACCCTTCCCCTTCATCAAAATCAGTATCTCCAGTGACAGATTCCAAGGAGGAATCTATATGCCTCCTTTCACACGTTTTGGTGAACCTCCTCAATGGGATGTTCTGGGAAGTTGTCCAAAAAAAGGAGTAGTTCTTCCATGGGAACTGACTGGATGCTAGATGGAACTGTTTTTTCCTGTGGAATACGTCTGATGGGATCAGAACCCAGAACCATAGAGGGAAAGAGGGTAGGATCCAAGGACATATGAGAGACTGGATCTCTTGGAGGAAAGAGCACCCTTTCCACAACCTCAAAGGCAGGCAGACCCAGAGAAGACATGGCCAGCTGCACCAGAGCAGAGACTTCCAATGCAAGCAGATCGTGACTTTGTCTGGATCCGTGCCCCAAAGAGGGAACTGAACCAGAGCTATCTAGCACTGAGGCTCTGAGGGGCAAGGATTGATCTGACATCATCATTGTAGATCCTTCCCAACAGATCCAATGCCGACACTTCAGCGCAGAGACTCATTCTGATACTAAGGCACAGGAGCAGAACTGGTCAGGGAAACCATCGGGATTGAGATGTAATTCTCTTTGGCTCTGACACCATCACTTTCGGAACTGTCGGATGCTGGAGCTCTGAAACTGAAGGAAGGATCAGAAAAGGAGATACAAGTATATAGGCAGTGGTAGTAAGGCTCAAGGATCCAATGGGAGCCGGACCCAGTATAACTCCCATCTGTATCTGAGCTCTGAGGAACTTTCTCATCATCCTATCCACTTCTACTTCAGCAAAACTATTCTTAATTTTTCCAAGTATTTTGGGTTTCTAATACCATGATGGCAATGGATCCCATTCTATGTCAAAGTATGATTTAAGTTCATGAAATTAGTATTGTTTCAATCTTTGATGTTAGCCAGAAGTGCTCTTCAAAGCACTCGCAATGTGCCCAGTAATGACTCCTCTTGCAATTCATATAGAGTATATAATAATATTATATAATAATATGTATAACAATAATGATACATAAATGACGGCAAATGAGATCTGAGGAACTGGGGATGAACTAGGGTATAGTTGGTAGAGGGAGGAGCTCGAGAGTTGGATACGAAGTCTGTGAAATGTGGCAGTCTCGGATCCAGTGTCTGATCCATGACCCATATGTTGACAAAGAATGAAAATGACAATATCTGATTCACTTATTACCATCTTTACGCTAATAAAATATTAACACAAAACTGGTTAAATATGTCAAAAATTACATGGGCTATCTTTAAAGCTACAGCTAACAAACACATTCATTCATTCAAAGTAACTAAAACCAACAAAATACTTAGAATGTAGAAGCATGGGCCAAAATACTGAAGATCCTTCTCTGATCTTACCTAGATTATGTCACTAATTATACTCTTACATATACTTTAACATTAGTACAATTATTAATAAGCTCCTAATAAAAAATATGTGATTATCAATATATATGTTATCTTTTTTTCCGGAAATGACAGCATGCAAAACTACTGTAACTATATGTAGACATTCTATTTCGTTTTGAAATATATTGCAAAGTATCATCACAGCTGCAATCCATCACACAATGTAAATAATAAAGTGACCCCCAACATATAGTAAATAGTTAGCCCCTGTTTATGTTGTTAGGATTTTGAACGTGCTCTTGTTTAAATTCTTTCTTGTTACTTCAAGAAAAGCAACCATGCTTACTATTCTTCAAAACTGTGGTACTTTTTATTATTGTAAAAAGTAAATAAAAATGGAATTTGGGGGGAAAACATACTGGTTATGCTTAAAATATTTAATAGGACTCATTTTTAAAACTGAACAGCATTATATATAATATTGAAACTAGACAACTCAACCAAATATGCTTTCATATGTTCATAGATTGGTACTAGGCTATCGGCCATAGGGCCTATACAAGCCCTGCCATAACAATTCCCTGGCTATTTCTTCCCAGAATATTTATTTCCCTGGTCCCCTGTCTAGCAGGTGACTGACGTGATCCCCGGGGTGAATTTCCTATCTCCCATACAATTGTCAAGGTTCCTTTTGAAGGGGGCCAAAGAGCTGCTCAGCTTGACATGTATGGGCAGTCTATTCCAGAGTATGGGAGTCTCTGGGTCAGGAACCTATCCCTTTAGCATGTTTTGTTCATTGTGATGACCAGGTTTAGATCCCTGGAGCATGTGGCTCTGAGAGATTGGGATTTTTTTTTAAGTGTAGCATGTCCAACAGCACTGGGTTTGACAAGGCCTTGTATGTTAAGCAGAGATCGCCTCTGATTAGGCGATACGTGACAGAGTATAGGAGTTTTTTTTAGACTGTCAGCATACGGCATCTGCTTTAGGCTTTACAAAAGGAGGGGGTGTATCCATATTCATCAAGGATAACCACACCTCCAGGTTAGTGGTGCAGCATGATACCTCTGAGATCATCCATGTGCAACTAACATCGGGCAAATCTGCAATGCAAATTGTGACCTGCTACAGATCACCCTCCATGACCCAGGACCACCACTCCGCCTTTCTGGAGACACTGGAAAACATGAAGGTCCTACCAAACACCCTGATCTTGGGAGATTTCAATTACCCTACCATTAACTGGGAAAACTACTTGAGTACAAACTCCCAGGCTCAGCGCTTCCTGGAATTTATCAACTCAAATGTCCTGGATCAGCTGGTAAATTCTCCTACCAGAGGCCACAACATATTGGACCTGGTCATCATCAACATGGGCGACAGGTGCTCCGTACCGGAGGTCAACCCGTCACTGGTTAGATCAGACCATAAACTAATCACCCTGGATGTCCACACCCCACCACCACTCCCAACCAAGGAAACCACAGTGAAAAACATTTCCAAAGCAAACTTCACCTTACTTAAGTCAGAGGTGGTAAGTTTCACAGCCCCCACGCTAAAGAATAACACTGCCCAAGATGCAGAATCCTTACAGTTGCACTCTATGAGCACCTACAAGGATGCATGGATTGTGCCATCCCTAGCAAAACCAAGACTCACTCCCCTAAGAGAAGGAAACCAGTCTGGTGGACCCCTGCCATAAACAGGTTATACAACAAAATGAGGAAACTAGTTCAGAAAAAAAGCAAATCCCAAGAAGGAAAGACAACCCTGATCAGTATCAGTAAGAAACTAAGGTCCCTCATAAAATCATCCAAGGCTAACTTTGAAAGAAAAATAGCCGATGACTCAAAAGATAACCACAAAGCCTTCTTTAGCTATGTCAAAAATCTAAGTGGCAACTCACAGATATGCTCTGAGATAGTGCAAAATAGCACAAAATATACTGAACCTACTGATATTGCCAACATATTGGCAGATAGATTCAGTGCAAACTTCACCTCCCTCTCACCTTCAAAAGGGCCCACAACAATACTGGAAAAGTGTAATGTCCCAGAAATCACAGAAGCACAGGTGAAAACAGCCCTTTCAAAAGCCAAAAACACAGCATCAATGGGGCCAGATGGTGTCCCAGGCTGCGTCTTGCACAAACTACAGAAAGAACTAACCCCCACCTAAACACGCTGTTCATCCTCAGCCTCTCCACAGGCTATGTGCCCATAGAATGGCGCACAGCGATGGTTATTCTGCTCCACAAAGGAGGAGCCACAACTGACCCTGGTAACTATCGCCCCATAAGCCTGACTAGCCTGGTCTGCAAGGCTATGGAGCGCATCATCATGGAACTCATTAACAAAGACATTGGGAACCTCCAAACACTTGACCCGACCCAGTTCAGCTTTGTTAAGGGCAGATCATGCCTACTAAACCTGGTTGACTTCTTTGAGACAGTTACCAAGGCCATAGACGAGGGAAAGGTGGTTCTCACAGCCTACCTTGATCTCGCCAAGGCGTTCGACACCATTCCTCACTCGGGTATTATAGAAAAACTCACCAGCCTGAACATAAACCCCTACGTCACAAGATGGGTTGCCAACTGGCTTACAGACAGAACTCACACAGTAAGAATAGCAGGCTCCAGGTCTTACTCTAAACCAGTCACAAGTAGTGTCCCACAAGGCTCAGTTCTGGGACCCCTACTGTTCGGCATATATTTCTCAGAAGTACAGGCAAACACAGGAGGACTATGGCTAACCAAGTTTGCCGATGACTGCAAACTGGGAGCCATAATTGACTCTCCGGCTGACACGGACATCCTCCAAAAAGGCCTTACTGAGACAGACACCTGGTGTCAAAGTCATGGCCTCAAGCTAAATGCCAAAAAATGCATAGTCATCCCGTTTTGGAAAAACAAAACACCCACGAATTACCACATAGGCGGCAGCCCTCTTAATACAGAAGAGGTAATAAGATATCTGGGGACCCAGGTAGATAGTAATCTCTCCTTTGACAATCATATTGCCAAAGTAGTTAGGAAATCCTTCTATGTGGCCCATCTAATTACTAAGGGGTTCGCATCTAGAAATAAAGAGGTTACAGTGCCCCTCTACTCGTCACTCATCAGACCCATCATAGAGTACAATGCCCCATTTGGGATGTACCTCACAAGACACTTCCAACAGCTTGAAAGACCACAAAAGCACCTCGCCAAGAGGATTACTGGTCTCAAACATATGTCCTATGCAGCCCAAATGAAAAAACTCCGGCTGTACTCAGTGGCATATCGCTTACTCAGAGGTGATCTCTGCCTGACTTAAAAAGCCATGTCCAACTCAGAATTGATGGACATGCTCCACCTAAAGAAATCCAAGTCACTGCGAGCCACGGGCTCTAGTGAGCTAAACCTCGCCACAACAATAAATAGAACATGCTGGAGGGATAGATTCCTGTCACAGAGATTCCCCATGCTTTGGAACAAAATTCCTAACTACATTAGGCAGAGCCCCCCTCACTAACACTCTTCAAGAGAAGCCTTGATGAGTGGATGGGTAACAGAAAGTACACTCCTGAGATCACTTCACTGGCTCTGCTTGACAGAGGCTCAGTTAATTAATCAATGAGGTGGCAAAAGCAGACACACTCTGGCTAGGCTTATAAATGCCCTCCGGCAGATAGCCTAGTACCTACCTATGAACCTATTCTTTTAGTGAGGTATTTCTGTGGCCTTTCCAGTTGTTGCAGATGTCCTGTGAGGTACATACCAAACGGGGCGTTGTACTCTATAATGGGTCTAATGAGGGATGAGTATAGTGAGACAATGACCTCATTTTTTCTGGATGAAAAGCCCTTAGTGATGAGGTGTGCCACATAGAAGGATTTCCTGACTGTTGTGGTGATGTGGTTATCAAAGGTGAAACCACTGTTCACCTGTGTCCCTAAGTCCCTTATCACACTTTTGATGTTTAGTGTACTGCCACTTATGTGGTAATTCATGGGTACATGTTTTTTCCCAAAGGGGATAACTATACATTTCTTGGCATTGAGCTTGAGCCTATGGTGCTGGCACCAAGCATCTGTTTCTGTAAGGCCCTTTTCATAGGTAGGTACTAGACTATCGGCCCAAGGGCCTACGTAAGCCTAGCCAACAAGGTTCCCTGGCTTATGCCACCCAAGAAAGTTATTTTCCTGTGTCCCTGTCGAGCAGAGCCACCAAAGTGAACCCTGGGGTGTATTTCCTATTTCCCATCCAATTATCAAGATTTTTCTTGAAGAGTACTAATGAGGAACTTTGCTCGACATAGATGGGTAGCTTGTTTCTGAGTATGGGAAGTTTCTGGGACAAGAATCTATTCCTCCAGCATGTCTTGTTTATTATGGTGACAAGGTTTAGGTCACTAGAGCGTGCAGCTCAGAGGGATTGGGATTTCTTTAGGTGTAGCATGTCCAACAGCTCTGGATTTGACATAGCTTTATATGTTAGGCAGAGATCTCCTCAGAGTAGGTGATATGCTATGGAGTAAAGCTGGAATTTTTTGAGACTGTCAGTGTAGGGCATCTGTTTGAGGCCAGTAATCCTCTTTGTGAGGTACCTGTTAGCTGCTCTTAGGAGGGGATGTGGGCTGGAAAACAATCAGGTAACAGGGAATACAGGCCCTTATATAACTTCTGTCCTATGCAATCCTAGAGGGGAAGGAGGGTAGGGACTAATTGCAGGAGGGGTCCTGTGGGAGTGATTGACAGGTCTCTCAACCAGATTCTGGAGGATGGGCAATTCAAACAAAAACAATCAATCAACTGACTCAAACTGTAGGTAAGTGATATGGAGAGAGTACCAAGAGAATAGATGAACTGCAGTTAAGTAAATGGCAGTACAGTTTAAGGGGGGAACTAAACTAGCACAAGTTAATTATTTCTGGCGTTACTAATTCTGGGGTAGTGCAGTTTACTTTGGAAGTGGATAGCTATGGCCATACAAAAATAGTCTAATATTGACTGGTCACAGATGAAACTGGGGAAAAAGGCACAGTTGGATGTAAAAGCCATAGATAAAAATTTAAATTTGCCTTGTTACTCAGAGAGAGGTACAGAATCCAGCAGTGTGTCATCAAGTAGAGTCTGAAATGAGGTCTTACAAGATTGGAGTTAGGAACACTGGGCTAGCTAGACAGGCCTCTGCAAGTATGCATGCTTTAAACAACAAAAAAAAAAAACTCAGTATATAAAGGCATTAACATTAAGTCTTTATGTTGAAAGTTAAGACAGACATTGTGTTTAATTTGTAGAAAAGCCGTGCTTGCAGAGAATCCTTTGTAATATTTGACTGGAATTGCAATTCAGCAATTGTGCTTTTCAAGTTTGGAGGGTGGGGGGGGTGCACCTGCAGCCCAAGATGTATAAACAGATTGCGTTTAATTTGAAAAAAAGTTGTGATTGCAGAGAAGCCTTTGCAATATTTCACTAGTATTACACTTCAGCAATAGTACTTATTCAGGTTGGGAGGGTGGGGGGGGTGTACCTGCAGCCCAAGATGTTTAAAAAGATTGTGTTTAATTTGAAGAAAAGCCATGCTTGCAGAGAAGCTTTTGTAATATTTCACTGGAATTGCACTTCAATATACATACACACACACACACATATATATATATATATATATATATATATATATATATATATATACATACACATACAGACACACATATGTATATATATAAATATATACATATAAAAAAATAAAAAAATATATATATACATAAAAATATAAAAATAAAAAAATATATATATGTATACATATATATACATACACACACACACATATATATATATATATATATATATATACCTTTCCTGTAACTAGTGTAGTACAGATTCAGATTTGCTGTATCCAGGACTGTATGTAAGCTTCTGAGCACCCCCCCCAAGCTTTCTGTGTTGGAGGGAAGCCTTCTAGCTTATCAGTGGGAGTGGTAATCACTAAGTAACCTATCTACCACATAAGGAGTGGTTCTGGCCCAGAAATTGTAGTTATTGGCCGTTTGGGCAGTTTTTCCAGCTCTCTCAACTTTCTGATTTAATAGCCCACATTTGCACTTGTTTCCCCCTTTCCTGTAACTAGTTTAGTACAGTAACAGATTCTTAGTTTTAGCACTTGAATTTGGTTATTCGTGATCAGCACTTTTTCAGAACTTGTAAGCACTAAATAACCTACTAATTACTACAGCACTCAACCTTCCTCATCACCTAGAGGAAAACAATTTTAGTACTTACTTTCCTCATTTGCTTAGAGAAAAACAGCTCTTTTACTCATTTTCATCACGTATCTAGTGGAAAATAGTTTTTTATTCAGGCATGTCCAAGGGTCAAGCTTCCAGTGTTCTCTCCTGTCTATCTAATGAATCTGGGCATCTTGGGGCAATGTAGAAATTGCTTCATGTACAAAGACAACCCTCTCCTCCTATCAGCCAACACTACAACCTGTGAGAGATGCACTTAACTAGCTAAACTGGAGGTAAAGCTTTCTCCAACCAAGAGTGAACTTGACAGTCAAGAGGAGAAGGTAAACACTTGCACCACCACCACACTCATCACATAGTCTCACTAAATCTACATCACCAAAATCCACACATAGAAACACAAAAACATTTGTGGAGGCTCTCAATAATAATCTGCTCAAGCAACAGAGATCTCCAAAGCAGACATGCAAGCAACCTCCACCCCCAACACAACCTAAATGACACATAGCACGCAGACTCAGTGTGCCACTCAACCACACCACAGCCAATAAGGCAAAACAATGTATCCAACACACTAGTCATAGGTGACTCTATAGTCAGGCACACTGAGG
>NC_056738.1:130190862-130198362 GCF_019279795.1 Protopterus annectens
TTCTACTATTCACACATAATGATTGGACAGGTACTGTTGTGTTAATGTACATTACATGCACAGAGTGATGTATATGACCAATGTACAACTGTTTGCGTGTATGAATGACACATGTCTGTCTGAGGGAGTCTTGAGATTACATAGGACAACACCACTACATAATACAGGTGTTGCTGGTGTTTCCCGTTTCATTCGTTTTAATGCTTTGTTGCCACATGGTACGTTCCTGATATATTTCTATATATGTGTGTACCTATATGCTGGACATAAACACTCACATATACATCTACATTATGGGATACATTCTTATACTGTTGAATGACTGCGCTGTATGATATGATTGTGGTACTGTCCGTTGTCTGTATATCTGCCATGGTGTATTGGTAAATCACATTAGCTGTGTGTGCAGGGTCCTGGTTCCGAGCCTTGCAGAGGCTGTTTATTTTGTTGCAGGGCAGAACAAGGCCATTGGATACAGAGGGAGTAAGGCACATTAAAGCAATTGTGAGCGAGTGTGCATGGGTTTGTATGGTGTTAAGTAATGCTAACCTCTGGTTACAGCTTCTTACACTCGGTTAGCCTCTACATTGCTTTACCAGTGCAATACTCGCATACTGGTAGCCAAACAGGCTTACACTCGCTCGCTCCTGCACTTGCAAATGCACCGACATTGGTGCTTGCATCTAGTACTCACAACCCTTGGTGGGAGCAAGGACCACAATATTACCTTGTGATGCCTATTACATCGGATTACATGCCTACAGTATCGGGAATGGCTACCCATTAGGCGACGGCATGCCGTTCGACTGTGCGGAATTGGCGGCCTGTCCAGTGATTTATTCATATTATTTGTGTGTTCCTCTTACAATCTGCACCCGTCTGGCTGATACATGGGAACCGAGACTCTTCAATACAGACAAGTAATTGGGTTTTGGGACCCACATCCGTCGGCCGAGTCATGTTACTGCGTACCTATTATAGGGTTGCCACCTTTTCAATTGCCCAGTGTGGGACTTTTATGTAGAAACGTCAGATTTTGCAGGGCAAAAAATACCCACAGCCAGTACAAAGGAAAGAACTTCACTGTTTTGCCTAAATAAATGCTTATTCTTGTAGCATTATAGTTGCTTATTCTGTTTCTTATAACATTTAGGTGTTTCAGATACAAAATAATTGTTTTATGCAACTACTACAGGCAATATAGGAAAATCTTTTCCCTACAATCTCAGGACATTTGCCATATTTTCAATTATTTTGCAGGACACAACTGCCCAAAGGGGATTGTCCCTCGCAAGGGTGGACAGGTGGTAACCCTAACCTATTATTCTATCATCTTTCTAAGGTAGTCAGTGGAATATGCGCTTTCTGTCACTATCAGACCTCTCATACCAATGGGGAAAAATGAACACTGAATCATGGACACTGCATAACAACATCAGGGACACATTTAGAAATTTGGTGCTATTAACCTGACACATTGACAGACCCAGAGCATATGTATTCATATACATTGTCTGAGGTACATGCTGTTTATGACTCTTACATGTTGTCGTTATTCATTACATGTATTCCACCACCTTTCCTCCTAATATCACTAGTTCTAGGAGGGTTTAGGTGGGACAGAGTTAGATTCTGAGTCGTAATCAGGGACATCCCTGGTAATCAGGGACAGTTCAATGGTATGGTCCCTATGTGTTCCCCCAATGGTTTACGGACTATCCAGTGGATGTGCTCTTAGGGGTTGGGAGGTATGGGTGTCTGCTATGCCCACATCGGAATATTACTTACATCCACGGGGCGGTCCTAATATGGCTCTGCCAGCCAACACCTACACGCCTAGGCCCATAATCGCATACCTATAGTTCCCCTACCTGCCACTCCTCTACAGCACTCATCCTTACTGTGGGTGCAGGTGGGGTATAAACACACCACTACACACTGCCCACTCTCCCCGTGTCAGGACACATGTCATACGTTGTGTCTACCCATGTGTTATCAGGCTTGCACAACCTACTGGTCCGTGTACATCTACAGCCTGGTTGGAGAAATCATTACCGAGACTGGCTCCGATCATTAATTTTTGGTGTCCCACAAGGGACATCAATGTCTATGTTTCAAGTGTAGACCGTGCAGATCTCTCTCCCACTGGTAGTATCCTGCCGGTGGTCTGGGGAGCAGTGGTGTGTTTAGCTTTATTGTGTGTCTGTATGTCTCACCGGCCTAGCTGGGGGGGGGGGTGATGCTACGTGTTACACGTTTGTTTATTGGACCTCCCACCAACATATGCCCTGCCTGTGAACATATGTTACTCATAACTGCTGTATCATATCCTAGCTATATACATGTGTATATTTACTGTAACATATATATATCTATTTACATTAATATATACAGATATATCTGCATATGTATGCATACATGTATATTTATATCTTGCTGTATATATATATATATATATATATATATATATATATATATATATATATATATATATATATATATATATATATATATATATATATATATATATATATATATATATATATATATATATAATCTAATGACATATGGGTCTATGGTTGTCTATATATGTATATATTCATATGTGGGTATCTGTAATCTTTCTCTGTATGTATAAATTTGTACTACGACAAGGGAGAGGCATATCTCTTATCTCGCTATGGGTAGATATACACACACGGGTCCCCTTCTAAAGACCGAACCGCCGATCCACCGACGCCAGATAACCGACAGGTACGTATACCGACAGGGTGATTCGCCGACAGCGGAAAGACCGACAAGGGTAATGTGTGATCGCGACCCGGTAAGTGTGTAACAGTGACGGAGGTAGGAGTGGTCAGGTAAGTGAGTTAGGGTTAGGGTGCAGGTAGGTGAAGTGTGCGTTAGAGTCGGAGCTTGGGCTAGGGGTGGGTAAGTGAGTTAGGGTTAGGGTGCAGGTAGGTGAAGTGTGCGTTAGTGTCGGAGCTTGGGCTAGGGGTGGGTAAGTGAGTTAGGGTTAGGGTGCAGGTAGGTGAAGTGTGCGATAGTGTCGGACCTTAGGGTTAGGGTTTGGGTCAGGGCTAGTGTGTATGCTATGTAGTGTAGTGTGTTGTTTACGTTCCGTGTGTCGGTGTTATGGTGTTCGGTGTTTCGCGTTGTCGGGTTTGTGTGTTGTCGGTTTCTGGCGTCGGTGATTTCTGTGTCGGGGAATCGTCGGTTCGGTCTTTAGAAGTAGACCCACACACACACATAGCTCTACATATATACGTCTACATCTGGTTAATCCGTTCCTTGCCATATAGATTACACTTTGCTTTAGTGGGTCTCGCAGTGGGTGTGGCTGCTTGTTGGGTGACGTCTCTGCCCAAGGAATACATTCGCTTGCATCCCTAGGGCTGTCCATATTGGCCAACATCAGCCAACACCTGCACACCTAGACCCATACGTAGCTACCCACAGTTCCCCCACCCTCGCCTCCTCGACAGCACCCATCCTTACTCTGGGACCTGGTCGGTTCTGGACATACCACTACATGCTGCCCACTCTCCTCTTCATGGGACCCATTTTATAAAATTGTCTCAGCCCATGGGTCATCAGGGTTACCCATCCTTGTATTCCGAGTGTGTATACACCACGGACAAAATGGACGATCTATCACATTCGTATGGTTTGGCCAATTTTTGGGGTGTCCCGCAAGGGACGCTCCAGTATGTGTTCCATGATTAGAATCCACGGGTGCACTGTGTACCCCCCCCCGGTTGTATCCTGCCTGTGGTCTGGGGAGCAGTGGACACTTTACATTGATTGCCTGTATATTTCCTGTGTCCGGCTGTAGGGGGGGGTGGAAGGGCATGCTGCGTGTGTCATGTTTCTTGCCTGGGCTCCTCACTTCCATTGCCATAGCCTGTGAACATATGTCCTTCCTGTGTGCTGTTTCCGATCATAGCTGTATATCTCTGTATATCTACGCACACACACACACACACACACACACATATATATATATATATATATATATATATATATATATAAAAATATATATATATATATATATATATATATATAATCTAATGACATATGGGTCTATGGTTGTCTATATATGTATATATTCATATGTGGGTATCTGTAATCTTTCTCTGTATGTATAAATTTGTACTACGGCAAGGGAGAGGCATATCTCTTATCTCGCTATGGGTAGATATACACACACGGGTCCCCTTCTAAAGACCGAACCGCCGATCCCCCGACGCAGAAATCACCGACGCCAGATAACCGACAGGTACGTATACCGACAGGGTGATTCACCGACAGCGGAAAGACCGACAAGGGTAATGTGTGATCGCGACCCGGTAAGTGTGCGACAGTGACGGAGGTAGGAGTGGTCAGGTAAGTGAGTTAGGGTTAGGGTGCAGGTAGGTGAAGTGTGCGTTAGAGTCGGAGCTTGGGCTAGGGGTGGGTAAGTGAGTTAGGGTTAGGGTGCAGGTAGGTGAAGTGTGCGTTAGTGTCGGAGCTTGGGCTAGGGGTGGGTAAGTGAGTTAGGGTTAGGGTGCAGGTAGGTGAAGTGTGCGATAGTGTCGGGCCTTAGGGTTAGGGTTTGGGTCAGGGCCAGTGTGTATGCTATGTAGTGTAGTGTGTTGTTTACGTTCGTGTCGGTGTTATGGTGTTCGTGTTTCGCGTTGTCGGGTTTGTGTGTTGTCGGTTTCTGGCCGGTGATTTCTGTGTCGGGAATCGGTTCGGTCTTTAGAAGTAGACCCACACACACACATAGCTCTATATACGTCTACATCTGGTTAATCCGTTCCTTGCCATATAGATTACACTTTGCTTTAGTGGGTCTCGCAGTGGGTGTGGCTGCTTGTTGGGTGACGTCTCTGCCCAAGGAATACATTCGCTTGCATCCCTAGGGCTGTCCATATTGGCCAACATCAGCCAACACCTGCACACCTAGACCCATACGTAGCTACCCACAGTTCCCCCACCCTCGCCTCCTCGACAGCACCCATCCTTACTCTGGGACCTGGTCGGTTCTGGACATACCACTACATGCTGCCCTCTCCTCTTCATGGGACCCATTTTATAAAATTGTCTCAGCCCATGGGTCATCAGGGTTACCCATCCTTGTATTCCGAGTGTGTATACACCGCGGACAAAATGGACGATCTATCACATTTATGGTTTGGCCAATTTTGGGGTGTCCCGCAGGGATGCTCCAGTATGTGTTCCATGATTAGAATCACGGGTGCACTGTGTACCCCCCGTTGTATCCTGCCTGTGGTCTGGGGAGCAGTGGACACTTTACATTGATTGCGTGTATATTTCCTGTGTCCGGCTGTAGGGGGGGGTGGAAGGGCATGCTGCGTGTGTCATGTTTCTTGCCTGGGCTCCTCACTTCCATTGCCATAGCCTGTGAACATATGTCCTTCCTGTGTGCTGTTTCCGATCATAGCTGTATATCTCTGTATATCTACGCACACACACACACACACACACATATATATATATATATATATATATGTATTTATGTAAGTATATATAGGTTCATAGGTTCATACTAGGCTATCTGCCCCAGGGCATTTATAAGCCTAGCCAGAATGTGTTTGGCTTTCGCCACCCATTTTAAATTTATTTTGCTATGCCCTTTTTTGAGGTTAGTATACTGTGCCTCTGTCTAACAGTGACACAGAAGTGATACCCGGGGTAAACCTACGATCTCCCATCCACTCATCAAGATTCCTCTTGAAGAGAGTCAATGAGGGACTCTGCCTAACCTGGACTGGGATTTTATTCCAGAGTGAAGGGAGCCTCTGGGTTATGAATCTGTCCCTCCAGCATGTCCTATTTATTTCACTGCTGAGGTTCAAGTCTCTCGAGTGCGTAGCTCGATGGGATTTGGATTTTCTGAGGTGCAGCATGTCCATTAATTCGGGTTGGACATGGCTTTATACGTCAGGCACAGATCGCCTCTGAACAGGCAGTATGCCACTGAGTAGAGCTGGAGTTTCTTTAACTGGGCAGCATATGGCATCTGTTTGAGCCCATTGATCCTCTTGGTGAGGTACTTTTGGGGTCTTTCCAGTTGCTGCAGGTGTCTGGTAAGGTACATCCCAAAAGGCATTGTACTCAATTATAGGCCTGATGAGGGATGAGTAAAGAGGCACGATGACCTCCCTGATCTAGATGTGAATCCTTCATGATTAGGTGGGCTATATAAAATGTTTTTCTAACCACTTTGACCACGTGGTTGTCAAATGAGAGATTGCTATCAACTTGGGTCCCCAGGTCCCTAATTACTTCTTCTGTACTTAATGGATTACCACCTATGTGGTAATTTGTGGGCACTTTGTTTTTGCCAAAGAGGATGACTATACACTTTTTGGCATTTAGCTTGAGGCCATGGCTCTGGCACCAGTTGTCTGTTTCTATGAGGCCCTTTTGGAGGATGCTTGTGTCGGCTGGAGAGTTGATTATGGTGCCCAGTTTGCAGTCATCTGCGAACTTGGTCAGCCACAGTCCTTCCGTGTTGGCCTGTACCTCCGAGAAATATATACCGAACAAGGGAGGTCCCAGGACTGAGTCTTGTGGGACACCACTTGTAACTGGTTTGGAGTCTGACATGGCTCCAGCAATTCTAACCATGTGGGTTCTGTCCTTGAGCAAGTTTGCAATCCATCTAGTGACATAGGGTGAGCTGGTGAGCTTATCTATAATGCCCGAGTGGGGTATTGTATCGAAGGCTTTTGTGAGGTCCAGGTAGGCTGTGTGGACCACCTTCCCCTCGTCAATGGCCTTGGTGACTGTTTCAAAGAAATCAACCAGGTTTAAGAGGCAGGATCTGCCCTTAACAAAGCCGAACTGGGTAGGATCCAGTGTCTGTAGGTCCCCAATATCTTTATTTATGAGGTCCATGATGATCCTTTCCATAGCTTTGCAGACCAAGCTAGTCAGGCTTATAGGGCTATAGTTTCCGGGATCCATTGAGGCACCACCTTTATGGACAGGGACCACTGTTGCTGTACGCCACTCTTTGGGCAAATATCCTGTAGTAAGGCTGAGATTGAACAGTAGTTTTATGTTTGGGTTTAGCTCTTCTTGGAGTTCATGTAGGACGCAGCCCGGGACACCGTCTGGTCCCATTGATGCTGTGTTTTTTGCTTTGGAGAGGGCGGCTCTTACCTGAGCATCTGAGATGTCTGTACGTATATGTGTAGATATATATATATATATATATATATATATATATAACGTATATGTATGTCTGCAACTATATATATATCTATATATATATATATCTATCTATATATATATATATATATATATATATATATATATATATATATATATATATATATATATATATATATATATATATATATATATGTGTGTGTGTGTGTCTGTAAACCAATGCATTCCCAGCGCATACGCACTTACACATGCGTAATGGTGTTTATATATGCTTCACCTGCATACTAGTGCCTTATTCATTATGACACCGACACTTCA
>NC_056738.1:130203362-130232232 GCF_019279795.1 Protopterus annectens
TATATATATATATATATATATATATATATATATATATATATATCTGTACATACACATGCATATACACCTACATGCTTATTTACTTTTCCCATACTGTTGAATGACCACCACTTACCGTCGTGCATACCCACTTACATCTGCTTTAAAGTGCCTTAATCACCCTATATCTGACTGCCATTATTGTGGCCATCATATAAAATTAGCCCTTGCATGGCTTGGACCCGGGAACAGGAACACCATAGTCACTGGTTTTACCATAAAACCATCTGTATGGATGGTAATTAGGATATATGACTTTACTACAGCCATTCCATAGTACTGGCAATAAATGTGACAGTAGGGTGGTGTACATATGTATAGTACATGTTACTCTTCATATGTTTCTGAGAGGCATATGTATACATTTGCAAGTATACATATTTATGAAATGGACACATACTTGACAACTACTTATATGCACGTATGTGTGATGTGTAGCTATGCGAATATAAGTATGTACATTTATAGATATTTGACTACATATCTGGAGTTATACATGGCCAAGTATATGAACAACTGCATACGGGAAGTACCTGTACTGTTTGTATACAGGGGTTGTGTGCATCATTATGATGAGGAACCTGGACAGGGTATACAATTTGTGGACATGTACTATTTGGGAGATGGCTATGGGGAAGCTTCATGGGAACATGTGAATGGTATAAATTCCCGATAATGCATGTGGGGAGATGTGCATCACGGTCAGGTGTTTAATCCCGGGTCGTAGGTTCTGCAGGACCGGCTGAGCAGGGTTGTGGACAACTACTGCTAATGCAACTTGTGTCCAGTTGTCTACGGGGCTGGACATCGTGTCATGCCACCAAGTCTAATCTTTAGAACAGACACTTATCCCATGAGGGATGGCCAACAATTGTGAACACCAATGACTCCAATTCTTTTGGCTTTACGAAAATGAGGGAGGGTTATACATGCAAGGGATACCTAGTTTGCAAGCCTGAGACTGCCTAGGGTGAGACTGCCTACTAGATATGGGTAGGGGGCACTATGTGCAGATATGGCTGCGCCAAGCTAGCAGCCCAAGTATAGGTGGTTTTGGTGGACGTTCAGCAAGGGGGAGGGGGTGTGCTGTGGAGGGGATGATGGGTATTCAATTATGTATCCAGGTGTGTTGGGGTTGGATGGCTCAGTTCAGGCCAGACCATTATGTGGGTGTGAGCCGGTAACGTTTCTGTACATGTGTATCGCACATTTTAATGTTCATATGTTTGTGAGATTGTGTTCTGCAGTATGGCCTGTCAGGGTATATTGTGGATGTGAAAGTATGATCTTTGGTTTTCTTTCTGATTCACCCACTGTTCCCTCTTACACCTCCAGTTCACCTATTGTACATCCGACCCAGTCTCCCCTTGGTGAATTATTACATTACCTGTCATCCCCCCCATATTCTACACACACCATCCATCCCTTCTCTGGTTGATGGCCCATGGCACAGACAACAGAACACATTGTGTACTCTACATATCTCTGGTACCAATATGGTTATGAGGACAACTCTAGCATATTTGATCTTCCACATGCTGTACTTCACGCACATAGGTACACGCAAATACTTATCTTTCATGACATGGTAGGTAGACCCGGGTAATACCCCTTCATCTTTGGGCCATCCAGACAGGGACAACTTGGACCGCAAATGGGCAGATATTGAGCGAATGCTCTGACCATTGGTAGTGTTGCCACCTTTTCAAATGGCCAAAGTGGGACATTTTCCGGACATACATTAGCTTTTACAGGCCGACACATACCCACGGTCAGTACAAAGGATAGTGCTTTACTTTTATGCCTAAGTGAAAGCTTATTCTTGTAGCAGTTTAGTTGCTTATTTTGTTTCTGGTAACATTAGGTATTTTACAGAAATAACTATTTTATGGAACTATTACATAAAATATGGGACATAATTATGTCCTACAATTGCAGGACATTTGCCATTTTTAATATTTTTGGTAAGGACACAACTGCCCAGAGAGGGACTGTCCCTCACAAAGTGGGACAGGTGGTAATCCTAACCATTGGACTAGGCTTAGCAAAGGGCAGCGGCGCACAAACACGCTGCATTTCGCTTCCACTTGGTATAACAATCAACACTACAATGGAATATGGGCACGGGGTTTTAAATGTCATTTGTTCGAGGGACGGGGGCTCAATATTCAGCTACGTGTCTTTGTGTTTACTTTTTATTTTGGGTGTTCGCGAAACTGTCTTGTATGCTTTGCATACATTTCAGTATCCACGGACACTGACAAGAGTGATTACTATTAGAGGCAGGCTGTACTAGTCAGCATTTTAGGTTGAGCGTCTGCAGCCGACATGTTCATGCCTCCGTGCAGCGCTTAGAGACGCCCCCTG
Source organism: Protopterus annectens (assembly GCF_019279795.1). NCBI lineage: Eukaryota > Metazoa > Chordata > Ceratodontiformes > Protopteridae > Protopterus > Protopterus annectens. Next base: position 130,205,769 of record NC_056738.1, read on the forward strand.
CACTCGCACACATTTCCTATGCACGTGGACGTTGCGGCAGCGCGCCTTCATTAATATGTATGTGGTGCTGCTGCGCCATCTCTACGCTGCACGGTCAGCGCAAGGCTAACACCGTCCTTGCGCCGAGCTTCATGAATCCCGGGGACTGTCATTACTGTTATAATGCCTTTTACATCTTCTGTCTTATTTTTGCTTGGTTCACTTTGCTCATAATTTATCCTACCCATTTCTACTTCCTCAGTTAATTCTTTTAAATGTGCACTTACTATTTCACTCATCTACATACAGCTCCAGTTTTTGAAAAAATCAGGTGTGTATCTCTTAAAAGCCTGCCTCTTGTTTGATCATTTCTTCTGCACAAAATATTTTATCTCATATCAAGAAACCATGAAACTCAGCAAATTCAGTCAGTTTTATGCTCTGTAATATAAGCAACTATATTTACCGCTGAGTCTCAGTTCCTTGGGAAGAACACATGATGAAAGTGATAAACTTTTCCATGCTTGCAATATTTTTCCTCTCATATTGCTACTATTTTTTCTTTCTCCTCTTCTTGCAATGCAAATGTTAAACACTTCAAGTTAACTTCCCTAGTGGCATGCAGAAACATAGTACATTGTACCTTTTTTGGACTTCTTGATTATTCCACTCACATTGTGGAACAAATTTGTAGTTTCCATTAGTCTGTTAAATTGCCTTGCAATGACAAAATTCATGGTGATTACAGTCAGATTATATTTTCACATAATAATGAAATAACTATGATTGCTTTTCAAAAGTAGTAAGAGTGAAAAGCAAAATGGAGCATTTATTTTCTAAATCTGAAAAAAATTGAACTGCAATTTATATTTCTTTACTTCTGATGACTCTATGACTCTTTTTAACGTGTTTGCTTCTAGCACCACACTATGTAACATTTATGATATATATCAGATGTTCATAAATGACACAGACACTGTTGATGTGTTATCAGCCAAAATTAGGTATTTACTGTGATCAACACATTGAGAAGGAAAGGCCACATTATACACACTTTCCCTTAATTAAACTAACAATTTCTTAAAGAGAAACTATTCTACAGTACAACTTTCTCTTTTTCCAGCATTTGTTTCAACTTCAAGACACATTTTTGGAACTAGCTCTGTGGCATGAAGGGATACAACCCTGCCTAGGTCACAAGTGAGCTGAGTTTATGCTGTCCCTTTTTTAGCACCTGATGGTGACTACAAGTTCAAGTTCTTGCCTACACTAAAGAACATAATTCGCATCTTTCAAACTCTGATGACCGCCTTAAAATTGCACAATACTATTCCCTTTCTCCAACCTATTCACCTAAACCCTAACTTAAAAATCAATAATAAAATGATCGATCTAACAAACTTCCCTATTGTTAAGAAAGCCATAGTTTGGCACTTTTATAACTCTAAAAATGTTGCCGAGGTCAAAACTTTATTTGGTGCTCCTAACAAATATGATCCTATCTTAAGACAAATTAGCTCACTTATAAAACAAAAATTCTCTAACTATAGAGTGAAGGAGCAAGACATTACAGTATCACAATCTATCATTAAATCACTTTCCTTACAGAACAAAATGATTTTGAATACCTATAAACTTGTGTCAAGCATTAAGTATGATCATTCACTACTATTTCCAAATATTGGGACGGGATACAAGGAGAAATTTCTACGGAGTCTAAGTGCGAAGCAATCAATAATACCCTGAATCTAACCCCCTTCAAAAACCTAATTTACACCCAGCTTATGATAAACAACAATTCCTACTATATCCCAGCAGTCTTACTGAAATTCGGATACAATAAAAACCTAACCTGTCCGTTCTGTTCCCTCCCACATGTAGATATACTTCACATCTTTTGGAGCTGTAAGAATATTTACAAACTTTGGTGTTCTCTCAGAACTCAGCTGAAAAAAATGGGATATGAAAAAAACACATTCTCTTGGCAAACCATGATTTTAAATATAATTCCTAAATGTCTTAAGGGTATCCATCGCCACATCTGTGTTATAGCCTGCGCCCTTCTCAAATATTTTATAGCCAAGAATTGGGTCAAACCCTCAACAATAACTTGGGAAAACTTTACATTAATGGCAATCAAATATATATCTGCACATAAGTTATGCAATAATAACAAAAAGAAAAAAGAATATTTTCAGAATTACTGGTGTAGACTTTTTGACCTATTCCAAACTAAATAATCTTTCAAAATGTGGGTCACTAACACTACATTCCAGGAAATCCTCCATCAGTATCATATCTGGCCCTATAACCATTAGACATTGTTACCATCACACGGTAACTTTTGATTTTACAAAATATTTTGTTATATTATTTTGTTATCCTCTGGCATCCATGGTGTAAATATGTTGTAAATATGGTATAAATAGAAGTACATGATGTAAATAGTTGTTTTTTATGGTTATACCCTCCTTACCGCTTTTCTTTCTTCTTAAGACAGTCATATATTCTTTCTTCCAAGCCACTTTTTATTTGTATCTCTAGACTTTGACTGTAATAGGTTATTAGGGGGCTTTACTGCTTATATTGGTCTCTAAGATGTAAGTTTCCCTGTAAGATAACTGCTGTTTTATAAATGCATAGCTTTTGTACTAACTGTTACATATATACCTATACTTTACTGCTTCCTGTAATGACTTACAGTTTTTCCTTTATATGTTTGAAAAGTTTGAAAAATTCAATAAAAATATATTTGAGAAAAAAAAAGTGAGCTGAGTTTGAGTAGCAGCTTAGGTACCTGTAAAAGCCAGCAGGGAAGGAAGGAAGTGAACACCCATTGGCAGTTCACCTGTCCTGGGCAAAGGGAGGCATCTCTTTTTTTCCACATGGGTGACACCTAACAGGAGCACTAGGATCAAATGAGAAGGGAAGAAATGTGAAAATGCATAAATATAGTTGCAGGTACAGAAAACTCAAGAGGACCGCATGTTGATCAGGACCAAATGCAGGAATGGTTAAGGAAAGGTGAATTTAAACCAAAAATGAAAATTTAATATTGGCATCCCAGGATAGAGGACTGTGTACACATCAGTTTACAAAGTCCATTGAACATGTGGGAAAAACAGACAAATGCAGGTTTTGTAAAACAGAATTGGAAACAGTTGCACATCTTGTTGCTGGGTATGCTACACTAATGACATAAGGACTGGATGCTGAAAGGCATAATAATGTGGCAAGACTGTTGCACTGGGGTTTGTGCAAACATCATAATATTGAAATAAATGAGAAGCATTGGAAAGATGAGCCACAAAGCATTATAGAAAACAATGAAGTTTATATCACATAGGATCACCCCTTACCAACAGTTCAAAAATAGATGCTAGAAAATGAGAGTGGGAGTGTAAAACAAGGACCACCTCATGAAGGTAGAGTGGGAGTGGGGAGCTCTGAGCAGCCTATCTGTCCCTTGAGGAGTGGTTCCAGCTCAGAAACTTGTAGCTTATTGGCCGTTTTGGGCCATTTCCTATCTCTTTCTAACCCCTGCTTTAAAGCCGCTTTAGCACGCTTTTGCGCTTGTAATTGACTCAGCACAGCTCCTTGTGGTGTCCTGCAGAGTTCTACAAACAGCAGCGAGTGGAAGAGTGACTTTCTATTGATTATAAGTATTATTTTTTCCTACTTATTTCTGACTGCTTTTTCTCACCGAAAAGTGAGTTTCTTTAACTAAATAAGCTCTGCAAAGTTGTTTTTCTGTATTCCTGACTGTATTCCTGAGTTTTTGCACTTTTAAAGTTTGTTTTTGCTTAGTTTAACTGGTAGGCTACACACTCAAGTGCGCTAGCTGAATTAAAGCATTTACTGTGTTTCTGTACCTAATTTCTGCTACTGTGTAAAAAAAAAAAGAAAAAAACAAAAACAATCCTTGTTTCCCACCTTTACTGAACTAGAATAGTCCAGTTTTCAGGTATTACTGATCTCTGGGCTGTGTCATAGTTCCTGTGTTGCCCATATCCTTATTTGGATAGGAGGAAGCTTCTTTGTTCACCAGTGGGAGTGGGGAGCTCTGAGCAGCCTATCTGTCCCTTGAGGAGTGGTTCCAGCCCAGAAACTTGTAGCTTATTGGCCGTTTTGGGCCATTTCCTATCTCTTTCTAACCCCCTGCTTTAAAGCCCGCTTTAGCGCGCTTTTGCACGAATTTACACATAGCGCAGCATTGGGCAGCACCACTTAATCGTGTTTAAACTATTCCCGGCTCCACAAAGTCTACTCTTCACTTTTTCCCTTGGAACTGCTGTAACTCTCAAACTAAACACTCTATTCTCAATCTAAAGCCCTGCACTTGCTCATATAAGCATTTTTTTATAAGTGAAGCACTAATAAACTAAAAAAGCATTACATCGTCATATAATCCCCTTGAGTACCTCATCCCCTATTGGTCCTTCTGATTCAGTTACAAAGGAGTTCCCTATACTATTCTAGCATGTCGAAGGGTCAGTTGCTGGCTTCCTCTCCAGTCCAGCTGGTGAATCTGGGAATCTTGAGGCAATGTTACAACTGCCTCATGTACACAGACAACCCTCTCCTCCTCCCAACAAGTACAAATATATGTGAGAGATGCAACCATATAGCCAAACTGGAGGCTGAGCTCTCTCGACCTAGTACTGGCGTAACCAGTAAGGAGGAGAAGGTAACCACACACACCATAAATCCAGTCTCACATAGACCTACCACAACTGCAAACCAAACACATAAACACACAAAAACATACTCGGAGGCTCTAAATAAAAATCTGTCAAAGCAGCAAAGACCTCCAAAGCAGACATCCAAGCAACCACTACCCCAAAACAAATCACATGCAACACATAGTTCACAAAGTCAGTGTGCCAAACAGTCACAGCCCTTAAGGCCTAACAACATACCTGATACACTTGTAATAGGTGACTCTATAGTCAGACACACTGACGTCCTGCTCACCAGGCTGAACAAGGAAAAGGTCACAGTGAGCTGCCTGTCGGGCGCTAGAATCCGCCACATAACACAAGCACTCAGGTCACTCCAAAGCAGGTACAAATATGACTCAGTCATTGTCCATGCTGGTGTGAATGACCTGAGACGTACCGCTCTGGACTACATGAAAGGAGACATAGAGGAGCTCTCTGATTATGTAGCCCAGGCTGGTATGACCCTGACCTTGAGCAGCATCTTACCCTCACCAAGAATGATGCCACAGTATAAAGACAAAATGATCAATTTCAACAATTGGCTTACGTATTGGTGTCATTCAAAGGGGATCCAGTGTCTGTCTGCTTGGGATGACATGCTCGACAAGCCACGCTGCTTCGCAAGGGACGGCTTGCACCTGTCACCCCTGGGCTTTCGGATATTGGCAAAGGCTCTTGCCACCCCCATAGTGCCTTTTTTAGGCAAGGCTCAAAAGACAAACCCACCTCCTTAGACAACACAAGTAGAAAGAAACTAAGGGTAATGCTGCTCAATGCCAGAAGTCTAAACCTCAAGATGCATGCTCTCGAAGCCCTCCTCAGTATGGAGAACATTGATGTCTGTGCAGTGACAGAAACCTGGTTTAAGGCTCCCGAGAGCACCCTAGCACTACCATGTTATACCTCATATCATGCTTTTCGGCCCCAAAACTTGGACCGAACCACAAAAGGAGGGGGAGTATCCATATTCATCAAGGATACTCACACCTCCAGGTTAGTGGCATTGCACGAAGCATCAGAGACCATCCATGTGCAACTAACAGTGGGCAAAACTGCCTTCCAGTTTGTAGCATGCTACAGACCACCCTCTCAAACTCAGGAACCCCACTCGGCCTTCCTGAAGACACTGGAGAATATGAAGGTCTCTCCAAACACTATCATACTGGGGGACTTCAACTATCCAAACATAGACTGGGAGCATTACTCAAGCCCCAACACCCTAGCCCAAAGGTTCCTAGAATTCATAAACTCAAATGCTATGGAACAACTAGTCACCACTTCCACAAGAGGGGAAAACATACTAGACCTGATCATCACAAACATGGGGACACAATGTTCCATACCAGAAGTATACCCCTCTTTGGTAAGATCAGACCATAAATGAATCTCACTGGACATTCACATCCTGCCCCCACCCCCAGCACAGAAAACCACAGTGAAGAACTTCTCAAAAGCTGACTTCACACTTCTTAAATCTGAAGTGCAATCCTTCAAGGCCCCTGAGCCAGTGGAAACTACAGCCCAATCTGCTGAATCCTTTATAAACGCATTCTATGGACACCTTCAGGAATGCATGGATCATGCAATCCCATATAAAACCAAGACCCATTTCCCCAAAGGCAGGCTTCCTGTCTGGTGGACCCCAGCCATAAATAAGCTATACAACAGAAGGAAGAAGCTACTACATGATAGAGCAAAATCCCTAAAAGGGAAGGCATCTCTGATCAGTACTAGCAAAAAACTACGTTCCCTCATAAAATCATCCAAGGCCAGCTTTGAGAGAAAAATTGCACAAGACACTAAAGATAATCATAAGACCTTCTTTAGTTATGTTAGAAACCTGGGTGGCAACTCCCAGATATGCTCAGAGTTGGTCCATAATGACAAAAAATACACGGAACCCACAGACATTGCCAACATCCTGGCGGACAGGTTCAGTGCAAACGTCTCCCCCCCTCCCCTCCAAAAGGACAAATATCTATCCCAGCAGAGTGTTGCCTCCCTGACTTCTCAGATGCCCAGGTGAGAGACGCCCTCTCCAAAGCAAAAAACACAGCATCAATGGGACCAGAAGGGGTTCCGGGCTGCGTGCTACATGAACTCCAAGAAGAGCTGAACCCACACATAAGGCTGCTGTTCAATCTCAGCCTTACTACAGGATATGTACCCAAAGAATGGTGTACAGCAACAGTAGTCCCACTCCACAAAGGAGGTGCTTCTACGGACCCTGGAAACTACCGCCCCATAAGCCTGACTAACCTGGTCTGCAAAGCTATGGAAAGGATCATTATGGAACTCATAAACAAAGACATTGGGGACCTAGAGACACTGGATCCTACCCAATTCTGCTTTGTTAAGGGCAGATCCTGCCTCTTGAACCTGGTCAACTTCTTTGAAACAGTCACCAAGGCCATTGATGAGGGTAAGGTAGTTCACACAGCCTACCTGGACCTCGCAAAAGCCTTCGACACAATACCCTACTCGGGCATCATAGACAAGCTCTCCAGCTTAAATATAAACCCCTATGTCATAAGATGGGTTGCAAACTGGCTCAAGGACAGAACCCACACGGTCAGAATTGCTGGAGTCATATCACACTCTAAACCAGTCACAAGTGGCGTCCCACAGGGCTTAGTCCTGGGACCTCTCTTATTCAGTATATATTTTTCTAGGTACAGGCTAACACCAGAGGACTGTGGCTGACCAAGTTCGCAGATGACTGCAAACTGGGCGCCATAATTGACTCTCCAGCTGACACAAGCATCCTCCAAAAGGGACTCATAGAAACGGATAACTGGTGCCAGAGCCATGGACTTAAATTAAACGCCAAAAAATGTATAGTCATACCCTTTGGGAAAAACAAAGTGCCCACATATTACCACATAGGTGGTAATCCATTAAGTACGGAAGAAGTAATTAGGGACCTAGGGACCCAAGTTGATAGTAATCTCTCCTTTGACAATCACATTGCTAAAGTGGTTAGAAAGACCTTCTATATAGCCCATCTTATCATGAAAGGATTCACATCTAGATCAAGGGAGGTCATTGTGTCCCTGTACTCTTCCCTCATCAGGCCCATAATTGAGTACAATGCCCCATTTGGGATGTACCTTACCCGACACCTGCAGCAACTAGAAAGACCCCAAAAGTACCTCTCAAAGAGGATCAAGGGACTCAAACAAATGCCATATGCTGCTTGGCTAAAGAAACTCCAGCTCTACTCAGTTGCATACCGCCTACTCAGAGGCGATCTATGCCTGATGTACAAAGCCATGTCCAACCCGGAATTAATGGAAATGCTCCACCTCAGAAAATCCAAATCCCTTAGAGCTACGTGATCGAGAGAATTGAACCTCAGCACAGAAATAAATAGGACATGCTGGAGGGACAGATTCATAACCCAGAGGCTCCCTTTACTCTGGAATAAAATCCCAGTCCATGTTAGGCAGAGCCCCTCACTGACTCTCTTCAAGAGGAATCTTGACGAGTGGATGGGAGATCGTAGGTTCACCCCAGGGGTCACTTCTGTGTCACTGCTAGACAGAGGCACAGTAAACTAACCTTAAAAAGGGCACAGTAAACTCATTCCAAGGGGTGGCGAAAGCCAAACACACACTGGCTAGGCTTGTAAATGCCCTAGGGCAGATAGCCTAGTATGAACCTATGAACCTATATAGTAGTCCACGAAAAGAAGACAAAAGTAGCATTGATCACTGAAATTGCTACACCCAGTGACTACAGTGTCTTATGTACAGAGAGACACAAAGTCATATCAGGATTTACAGGCAGAAACAAGGACAATGTGGAAGAAGGATACCCAGACAGTTCCAAAAGTTGTAGGAGCAATGGGTATTATAAAAAAAAATACAATTATACTTAATTTGTTACAGACACATGTAACTTCGTATTAACTGCAGAAGGAGACAGTTCTGCACAAATTGTGAGTGCTGTGAAGAGCACTTCTGGCTAACATCAAAGATTGAAACAATACTAATTTCATGAACTTTAATCATACTTTGACTTAGGAATGGGGTTGATTCCTGTCATGGCATTAGAAACCCAAAAGACTTGGAGAAATTAAAAAGAGCATTAGGTGTTACACCCCACCCCATGGAGGTTGAGACATGGTTCTTCTCAGAAGAGGGGGTGCAGATGGAGAAATGATATAATCAGCAAGCAAAGGAGAGTAGTATTGCTGAGACTTGAGTTCATCCTCAAGTCTTGGTGAATACCTTCATGAGGTGGACCTTGTTTTTACAAAATCTCACCAAGACGACACTGATATATAGACTGTATTTTATATAGCACTTATCATGAACAGAAATAGGTTAAAAACTAAAAAAGACAGCTTTGTGGACAGATAAAAAGTGCCCAGTCTGGTAGGTGCACTGGTGCCATGACTGGAATGAAAGGCCAGTGTAGAATCCTCAAGACATGGAAACATTACTAGAATGGTGTTATGCCAGGCTCAGGGGTAGGATGCCCCCCGTTGTAGAAGGAAGTAGTAGTTCACAAAACCCACAAAAACCTACAGGACAAAAAAGAGCCATAAAGATGATAGTGTGAACTACTGAGGATAAGAACGAAATTACGTATTGTTACTATTATGCAAGAAGCCCAGAATTTCCAGGTAGAAGTTATTCAAAAAGATTAATAGAGAAATTAGAGGAAAAAATACTTGCACAAGAAAAACTGTTAAAAGCTTCAAATGCAAATTTGTGTTCATTAATAATGCAGATTCATGAAAACCATCATACAGACCAAGAAACCTTGGGCCCTTTGGAAAAAGAATTGACTGAGGAAGTGCAAAAATATAAAGAACAAAATCTAGATGTTATTGAAAGACAAAAAAAATGGTCATGGGAAAGAAAGAGAGACCTTATATGGTGCAATATTTATGTAAAGGAGAAAGCCAGACTAATCAATATAAAAAAGCAGCTGCAAATATATTTGAAGAAGATTACAGGCAAAGGTACCCAGATATGGAAAATTTTACAATACAAAAAATAAGACCATGAAGTGGGAACATAGAATAGAAGATTAGTAAAGTAGAAGTTAACAAATAGAAGCTGAAGTGATGGAATACCAGCAAAATGAAGGATTTAGTGTAGAAAGTCTAACACATGTTATATCATAGCATGACATACAAGTCTCTAAAGTAAGGAGTAACAGGAGGAGCAGGAGACATCTGAAGAAGAAATATGGATATTGGAAAGAAAAAGAGATTTAATATTGTAAAATATTTATGCAAAGGTGAAAGCAAAACTAATGAATACAAAAAAGCAGCACCAAAGATATTTGAAGAGAAATACAGGCAAAGGCCTCCGGATATGGAAACATTTACAATAAAAAATGAGAAAACAAAGGAGGAAGTTAAAAAGAGGATTAGTAATGGAGAAGTTAAAGAAATAGAAACTGAAGTTATGGATTACCTGTGAAGTGAAAGATTTAGTGTAGAAAAGCTAACTCTGTTAACATCACAGTAGGATAGAACAATGACTCCCCAAATTAAGGAGAAACTGGTGGAGGAGGAAGCATCTGATCAGTTGCCATATGAAGATACTTTGGAGCCTTCAGTAGAAAATGTGTACAAAAGTTCAGTTGGAGTTGCACAGCTGGGGAAGGAACAGAAAACTGTGACATCTCTGATACAGTCACATTTGTGGAGTGATAGGCCAGTGAGTTCCCATATAAAAAATTAACAGATGACACAGGATGAAACTGAAGAGAATATGTCACAGGAAGATGTTCTGGAACATTCTGTAGAATGCCCACAGGAAATGGAGAACAAAGAATGTGCCCTTAATTTAGAAGAAAATGATTTAGGGGGAGAGTTGCTTGATTTAATGGAAATGAATAGACAATGGTGGATAGATCAATGGATAGATCAATCAAATAAATAGATTAGGGAAATTCAAAAAGATCCAAAATGTTAGACGTTTGATAGAGCAAACAAACACAGCAATCAAGACTGTTCACAGAAATTCATGTGATATAAGAAAAGAAAATAGGGTATATTAATATGCTGCTGAATTAATAACAGAAACAGTCTTAAAACTAAAACACAGGGCAGTAAGGGAAAGAATGCATTGAATAGGGAAGTGTTGCTGTTAAAAGACTACAGAAGATGGAACATATCAACAAAAATATTTAGAAAGACAGACATGATAAAAGCAACACAAAATATTTGAACAGACCAAGATCTATAATGCACTATTGCAAATAATAAACTAAAAATATCAGCAGAGTCAGAAAAACAACATATAAAGAGAAATATAAACGAAAAGTACAAAATCAGCAATTCATTGATGACCCAAAAAAGTTTTATAGAGAATTGGGAAACAAGGCAAAAAGAATACACCACCAAAAAAGAAATAAACATATTTTGGAGAAATATCTATGAAGATTATGTGTAACACAACAAAGATATTGAAGGGACAGACAAAATAAAATCAACAGTAAGAAGTTCAAATGTACAGGATACAAAATTGGATGAAGTAATGGACAGAGAAATTGAAACAAAATTAAGAAAAGCTCCTAAATTGAAAATCCCAGGCCCAGATGCAGTTCCTAACTTCTGGCTAAAAGTATTAACATCTTTATATGAAGATTTAGCCCTGAGGAAGAACTATTTATATGTGCACCCCAAACAGACACCAACCTGGTTAACAACAGGAAAAATGATACTCCTCTTTAAGAGTGAACCTGCAAGATATCCTAAAAAGTATAGACCAATAACTTATCTTCTAAAGATGTTTAAACTATAAACTGGAATTGATGCCAACAGATTTTATAGTAATTTAGAAGAAAACTCAATCATGGCACTAGAAATAAAAGGGTAACCAAAGAAAGTCATATGGAACAAAGGATCATTTGTTGTTAAATAAAGTTGTAAAGGAGAATTGTAAAAAGGAGAAGAATATAAGTATGACATGGATAGACTACAAAAACATTTGACAGCATCACACTTGCATGGATAAGAGAGTTCTTACAAATGTATAAGGTAAACCCTACATTGACCAATTACATTACAGTGACCAAGAAACAGTGGCAAACCATTTTGCAGGTAAGCCACGATAAAGGAAAATTATTTCCCAGTGATAAAAATTCAAAGGGGGATAGCCCAGGGAGATTCTTTGTTGCCATTGCTCTTTTGTCTTGCCCATAACCCATTAAGCTATTTAACAGATTAGGTCATGGTTTCAGTTTGGCTCACAGAAAAGAACAAAGTGTAATAACTTCAAATCTCCTTTTTCTGGATGATTTAAAACTATATAGTTCATCAGATGAGGAACTGAAAGCACAACTACAAGTGGTCAAAACTTTCTCAGATGATATAAGAATGTCATTTGGTCCTGATAAATGTCCAAAAGCAACTGGAATGTGATATAAAGGAACTGGAGCAGGAGGGGATGTAAAAATATTTGGGAATTGATGAAGGATTGACAATAAAACATGAACAAATGCAAATAAAACTTAGTAAGGAACATTTTAGAAGACTAAAATTTATACCGAAAACAGCATTGACATCCAAGCTATAAACCAATTTGCTCTTCCTGTTCTAACTTACATATCAGAGGAACAGATGCAGACTTTGTAAAGCAGAATTGGAAAAAGTCGCAAATCTTGTTGCTAGGTGTGATACACTAATGGCAGAGGGCCTGTATACTGAAAGGCATAATAATATAGCAAGACTGTTGCATTGGGGATTGTGCAAACATGGGCCTGTATACTGAAAGGCATAATAATATGGCAAGACTGTTGCATTGGGGATTGTGCAAACATTACAATACTGAAGTAGCTGAGAAGGATTGGAAACATGAGCCACAAACCAACAGTTCATAAAATAGATGTGAGAAAACCAAATATACTGTAGCATTTATCATTGAAATGGCTGCACCTAGCGATTATAGTGTCTAATGTACACAGAAACACAAAGTCATAAAATAAAAAAAATTGCAGGTAGAACTGAGGGCAATGTGGAAGAAGGATACCTAGACAGCTCCAATAGTAGTTGGAGCAATGGGTCTCATAAAAAAGAATTTGCAGCCATATTTTGATATGCTAGCAATACATACAATTCAATATGAATTTCAGAAGGAATCAGTTCTGGGAGCATTGTGGGTGCAGAGAACACTTTTGGCTAACATCAAAGACTAAAACAAAACTAATTTCATGAACTTTAATCTTACTCAGACTTAGGAATAGGCTCCAGACTTAGGAATTAGTTCCTCAGACTTAGGAATAGGTTCCATTCCCATCATGGTATTAGAAAGCCAAAAGACTTGGAGAAATTAAACCAAGCACTAGGTGTTGCATGCCACCCCATGGAGCTTGAGATATGGTTCCCTTCAGAACAGCAGAAGACAGTAGAGCTCAGAAGAGCCATGGCAGGGGAGAAGAGTGACAGGAAAGCTTGCCCTGCAGCAAAAGCAAGCTCCTCTGCTATGTACTGCCTGACTCTTGCAATGAAGAGGATAAGCTGTTTGTGATTTTCAGACAGAATTAATTGGGCCATTGTGTTTTCATCTAACCTGGGGGTGCCTGGCTCCCACAAGTGATGGGCCAAATAAAATGAGACAACGTTTTGGAGATTACAGACTTTATGTTGCATGTTTCATCCTCTCTCCATAGTAACAGCAAGCTGCTACTTCAGTGCTCTGGTGTTTATATCTTCTTGCATACTCAGTCTTCCACATAAGCATTCATAAGAGGAACAGTCACCAGCTATTGAGGAATCCTTGTAAACAGCCACAAACTTATTAGTACAAATAAATCACATTCTGCTTTCATTTTCAAAAAACCTCTATAGACATCCCAGTCACACAACCTATGTCTGGGAGTGCTATTCTCCCTTCCAGTGCTAACATGTGCTAGCAATGTGTGTCTTAGATAATAATGGGAAGCTAATATGGATACATGCAAAGCTAAGGCCACCTTATCATCCAAAGAAAACATTTCTTATATCAACTGCTAAGATGTGACAGTCATGCTTCTAACACAAAATGATTTGAAACCAAATATTTCTCCATGAACTCTTTAGATGAGTACAGAGAATGCAACCTTAAGGTGGTATCTGAACAAGTAGACACAGAGTTTGTCCTCTGCTAGATAATCAGTAAATAGTTGGGAATGGGTCACAAATTGCAGTACATCTTCAGGCAGTTTACCTCTTAGGAAAATTACATTTCTTGTAGACTTTTTTACCATAAATTTTTCTCTGGTACGTGAATGGCAGCTGGAGTGAACAGTGTTTAACAATCTATCAAATTAATGGGGATATCTACTAGTAGATCTGTTTTTCAGGTTTACTATCACTTTATCAACCACATTTAATCTAGTTATGCAACTGTTTCCAATGTTTTTTTTTTTTTTTGCTGAACCTAAATTTGTCTGTTTCTCCCACATGTTCAGTGGGCTTTGTAATCCAACATGTATGTAGTCCATTACCCTGGACTGCCATTATCAACCTTTCATTCTTTGGTTTCAACACACTTCTCCTTAACCATTCCTGCAACAAGGAAGGCTAGGTGTCAAAACTGCTGTTAGGTGTCACCCATGTGGTGAGAAAGAGCTGCATCCCTTTGCCCAAGATAGGTGAACTGACAATGCCTGTTCACTTCCTTCCTCCCCTGCCAGCTTCTACTGTGCTGATACCTAAGTCACTACTCAAACTCATTTCAATTGTGATTTAGTCAGGGTTTTATCCTTTTATGACATAGAGTTGGCTCCAGAAATGTGTCTTGAAGGAGAAAAAATACTGGAAAAATGAAGAAGCTGTAGTGTAGAGTAGTTTTTCTTTAAAAAATAGTTAATCTAATTAAGGGAAAGTGCATACAATGTGGTCTTTTCTTCTCAATATGTTGGCCAAGTAAACACCTCATGGTGGCTGGTAATGCATCAGCAGTGTCTGTGCCATCTGTAAACACCTGATATTTATGATAGATGTTACATGGTGTAGTGATAGAAGCAAAGATGATTAAAAGAGCCATAGAACCATCAGAAGTAAAGAAAGCAAATGCTCCATTTTGCTTTTCACTCATATTAATCATAAAAATCAACCATAGTATTTGTTATGTGAAAAGATGATGTGAAAAGCAACCATAGTATTTTGTTATTATGAAAAGATGGTGTGACTGTAATCACCATGAATTTTCGCATTGAAAGGCAATGTAGCAGAATACTAGAAACCATGAGTCTACAAAATTGTTCCTGAATGTGAGTAGAATAACCAGGAAGTCCAAAAAATGGTGCAATGTGCTATGTTTCTGCATGTCAGTGGGGAGGTACCCTTGAAGATATTTAATATTTGCATTGCAAGAAGAGGGGAAAGACAAAATAGCAGCAATATAAGAGAAAATATTGTGAGCCTGGAAAAGTTTATTGTTTTTCTTCATCGTGTATTCTTCCCAGGGAATTAAGACTCAGCAGTAACTTATAGGTGCTTAATTTGCTGAGTTTCTTGCTTTTTTGATAAGAGATAGAATACTTTGTGCAAAAGACATGATCAACCAATATGTATGCTTTTAAGAGATACACACCTGATCTTTTCTAAAACTGCAGTTGTACACAGAGTGAGTGAAATGGCAGCTGCACATTTAAAAGAATTAACTGAAGAAGTAAAACTGGGTAAGATAACTTATAAACCAAGTGAACAAAGTGAAAATGAGATAAAAAAAATTGAAAATATATTTTAGGCTCATAGGTTCATAGCTAAGTATTAGGCTAGTTGCCATTGCAGACCATTTTAAGCCTAGCCAATTTCCCTTTAAAGGTGAGACTCAAACTCTGTAGCTTTTGTCTGTGAGGTAAACACCTTATCCATTATGTTAACTCCCAACCCCATTATGCAGTGAGAAAGAGGGCATGAGGTATACAGAATTTATTACACAATTGAAATTCAGGTCTCATGTACTAGATATGGCTGCAAGCACGTAATTATTTTTGTAGAAGCTGTGGTAAAAAGAATAATTTTGCAAAAATGTGCAAAAGAGAAGTCATGAGTGTCATTGTGCCAAAACAGGAAAAAGAGGCCTCTATAGACTTTATCAATGCACAAAAAATTGATGTTATGAAGTCAGACCATTTAGAGGCATTGCAACAAGATATTCAAATTGGTAAGAAAATTCAGAATTAACAACATTTTTGACTAAATTAAACACAGGCACAAAGTGTACTTTTAAAGTATTGAGGCTAACAGCATAGAAAAAGGAGCAGTATGCACATTGATAACATGCAGGGCACAATGATATCTAAAAAAGCTAATGATATATGACTATAAAAATAGTAAGTACATGATCCGTTTTCAAATAGTAGTAAGGAAGAAAGTTAATTCATCTAATATTGTGGATCTTTCAGTATGAAAGAATTAGGAATGGTGAAAATAATTCACACTGTGAGGAACAATTGCCAATTGTACAGTATGCTTTTTATTTATAAAGGAACATACCTTCTGTTATGGGCATTAAATCAATCTCAGTTTCTACTTTATCTAGTAACCTGGTGTGATAACCCCTATGTTGGAATTTTGAAAAGGATCACCAGAAAGCACCTGGTAGTCCTGATATGAGGAACAAATATGCATCCACCGAGATTTAGGAATGTTTGCCATCATGTATGTAGGATGACCTTGATTAATAAAGAATTTTTAGACAATACTTTACAATACAGGGTGGTTCTGATAGTACTAACTGTAAAGGAAAGTGTACTTCAAATCCTGTATAATTAATATACTAAAGGAACTTTGTGAAGTCCTCTTACAAACCACACCAAATCATCCAGCAGTCATCAAGATATTAATATCATGTGTTAATTTTGTTAAAAAATATTTATGGAGTTATAAATGTATATGTGTATAAAATAATTCATAAATAAATCTGTATAGATGTGGGCAAAAGATCGCTCAATACTCAACATGGTAGTAAAACGTATTTTGGTAAGAACCAGTTCAGCCAACTGTATAATGAAATCATTGAATTCAAATGTGCATATATCAACTAGATCCAATCAAAATTTCTGACTGAATAAAGCTTAAAAAGTTTATGATTGCATGGAATATTGTGGAATATTAGTATAAAGGGGTTGGACAGCCAAAATACATAAGAAGCTATCATGGGTATTCTGAAGATCGTTCATCAGTGGTAGAAATTGTGTGGTGCCATTGATTCTGTAACATGATCTGTCAGTAGTTTGAAACATGGTTCCAGGAAATCTGAATGAGGTTGTGTTAAGGAAACCTGTTCCAGAGACAATATGTCATTAAGGTGGATTGTCAAGACATTTATGAATTTTAGCTATAATATAAAAAGATTGTTGTTTAGGGTGCAATATCTATAACTGCTCCGTCAGTGTATTGGAAATAACATCCTAGTAGGCCCAGTAGGGCAAAAATTCAAACATTTCCTATTGAAAGCTAGATCTGGGATCATAGTTAAGTTGTAAATAACAGTCAATATCAGATAATTGTCTTAAAACCTCATGATGGTACTTATTTGCATGCTAAACAATTACAGCTACATCATTATCTGATTGGTTAACATTTAGGTGCAGGTACCCCAGAGTTGATCCATAGCAGTTCTTAATAAACTATCAATGTTGTAACTAAATGGTCTAAAACAGGGAGACAGATTTTTCATTAATTTATTTTACAATATTCATTTCAAAAGCTCAAACAGTTCAGTGGCACAATGCTGTAAATGTTGATTCATCAAATTTTAGCTGTACCATATCAAAGGTTTCAGTGTTTGTAACTGGTTTATCTCTAAGCCATAATCTTAAAAATAATTTTAAACTAAGTACAAATTAATATTCAGAAGTAAAACAAGAGGAAATAAAGCTCAAACCTTTATTTAACAAATCATTCTGTAATATATCAGTTGGTAGACCATAAATGCTAAAAAACAAACTATAGTTATTATTTGAACAATTTAAGTCCTTGCATTTATTAGATTGTTGAATGCATCCTGTATTTTTGTGATGCTTTTGTCTGCCTCTGTAACGCCTGTGGTTAAATGATGCTGAATGGAAAGAGATGATCCCTTATTAGGATGAGATTCACTATTAGAATCCCAGTCTTTGTCCATGTTTTGTTTGTAAAACTGTTGTTGGTTAAAGATGAAATTATATCACATAACTGGTTGAAAAAGTAAATGTTTAAGAGGATACATAAGTAACATTTTGTAACAGTAAAATATAAGGAAATCTCAAGCAATAATGCACTAACTTGGCATGTTAGTTCAGCTAGAATAGCTTTGTATCAGCTATGCTATATGCAGTTTATACCATATAACAAACCAAGACAGGAAGTGTTAACATACACAGGTACAGGTAGATTGTGGTGCAGACTGGGCTCAGATTTGTTTCATTTCAATTAAGCCACATATCTTATATATGTAAATTAGAGCTATTAATATTCAAAAGTGACCAAGCTGCAAGTGTGGTAAGTGCAGTAAAGTTTATATTTTGAAACAAGTCATGCCTCACGTTGGAGCAACAAAACATAGTCCACAATATCTGAGCCAAGAGATGGAAAGGTTAGAATTATAGTTGCAAATTAAACAGATAGCTACCCTCAGCTATAATGGCAAGTGGAGAGAGAACCATTCTGAGACTGAACCCTTAGGAAAAAGAACATTAACAACAGCAATATAGATTGTCATCTAGTAATTCCTGCATTTGTGAGTGCTCCATTACAGGGATTCAGTAACTCACAATCTTACTTGTTGATGGGAAGAACCCTGAAGAATCAGTTAGCCACATCAACTACATAGATAATGCCAGAAAATTACAACAGCTATTCATTTTCAGAAGTGATTAAGCTGTCATACATATAATTGCAAGTGTGGTCAGTGAAGTGAAGTTTATATTTTGAAACAAGACATACCTGATGTTGGAGTAACAAAAGTGCTACACAATATGTGAACCAAGAGATGGAAAGGTTTGAACAAGAGTTGGAAATTAAACAGATAGATACTCTCAGTCAAATGGACAAGTAGAGAGAACCATTTAAAGAGTGAAGAATCTTAGAAATAAGGACACTGACAACAGCTACATAGATTGTCATCTAGTAATTCCTGAATTTGTGAGTGATTCAGTATAGGGATTCAGTCTCTCACCATCCTACTTGTTGATGGGAAGAAGGCAGAAGAATCAGTAAGTCACTTCAACTATATAAATGATGTCAGAAAAATCACAACAGTGTCAAAGACATTTTGGTAAGGCATCAGCAGAGTCAAAATTTTGCTAAGAAAATACTCCAGGAGACAGCTAAAATTCAACAGCATGTTTAAGATGATATGCCATGACTTTGGGTTATTGAAGTGTGGAATGAAATATAAAAGGTGTTAAACTGCATTGATTATACTATATGTAGAGATTATATGTTTTCTATTACTTTTGCATAGGTGAATGTCTAGATTAAGGCCCATGGCTTAATCTAATAACAAGCTTTTGTGTAAGCAAGTAAATAAGAGAACATTAAATGTAATGAAAACATTTCCTTTAGCAAATACATGTTCAGTGTGAGTTGAGAAGTCTGCAGGTAAGGGCAGCTGGGCATTTTATTTGTATGCTTCCAGGCAATAAAAGCCTCAGCAATTTTTAAGGCTAAAATGTTCTCTAATAACATACTAGGTGTTTTTCACATCTGGAAGGGGGATAAAGATGAGGCAAGAATAGACAGCTATTTGTCTAAGTAGAAATACAGGCTATAGCATGTGCCTTAGCATGAATAACCTTAATTTTATGTCAGTTAATGCCCATGCAGGCAGCTGATTCTATGTTAGTTAATGCCTGTGGGAGCAGCTGTCGATTTGGGACAATTGTTCCTCTCAGGAGGGTTAAACTTCATTATTTGAAGATTCATATAGTTTTGTGTGTGCTTTAACTTACTAGGATTTGGGGTGTTCTGGAGTTGTATTTATTTTTTTGTATAAGGGTTTCCATTAAAAAAAGACTTGTAAAATGTGACATAGATTTGAATGGAGATAGCAAGAAACAACTGTATAAAAGATCAACCTGCCAAACATTAGTGGGTGCATGTAACACAAAAGCTAGAAATAAACATTTAAAAAAGCTGACATATATAATAGGTGGGTATAATAACTTAATCGTAATGGCTGCTCTGTCCATATTATTTTGGAACATGAATTGCCTCACAGGTATAGACAAAAAGGTAAGAGTATAGAATTATATTAAGAAATGCAGAATGCAAATAGCAATGCTACAGGAGACATACTTGGAAAGAAGTGAGCATGTGAATTTGGTAAAGAAAGGATTTCAGAGTAGATATTCAGCAGAGTATCAGGGACAAAGGAAAAGGGGAATACTTATACTAATTGCTAGAGGTGCTCCAATAGTGATATAAGTAAAAAGATAATAATGGCAGATTTATGGTTGTAAGAGGTGACTGGCAAGGGAGGAGGATAATGCTGACAATTACTCATATTCAACCTAAACCTGCTATTATGGATTTTAAGAAATTTTGGGGAGAAATAATCAGCTTTCAGCAGGGAATATTACTTATATGCGGGGACTGGAACTTGATTTGCAACAGTGAGGATATATCTGGGGGACCTAGAAGGGAACATTTAACAGAACAGGGTTAAATTCTGAATACATCTATGAAAGTATTTGGTATAGAATATGTGAATTCAGTAGCAGAACTCATAGAGAGAATTTACGTATTATTCCCCAAGGTACAATTACTGGGCTAGACTAGACCAAAATTATATTTCACAGGAACATGTGCATTTAATTGACAACTTTGACATGCACATCCAATAACTATTTCATATCATACTCCAGTAACAACTCAGATAAAAATGTAGGGTAATGAAGTAAAAATGAGACACAGGTGCTTCCCCACCTGCCTGTTAAAAAGAGAGGAATTTAAGTAAAGTGTTGAGATGGTGAAGTGAGATAAAGAGGAAACAAAAGGACACCATGACAATGCCAATAATAATGCAACTAGGGAAGTTCTCACTGCTAAGGTAAACAAGAAAAATAATCTCTGTGAATGGAACATATTTTCCCATTGTGTTGTTGAAAGGATAAAGTAGGAACATAAATAAATGAAGGGGCATAGGTGAGAGAGTGACTGGACACAGATTCCTAAATGCATATGCAATAGTGATTTAATGCTTGACATGGTCTATGATCTACATGGACTTAAGGTCACTGACTAGGTCACACACAGTGGCTGATAGGAAAATTGAAGGGATTCTAGACAGGTTCAACACTAAGAAAATGAATTGCAGAAAAGGTGAATGATAAGATGCAGATGTATCTGATGAGATGGATGAAGTCAGGAATGAGAAAAGTAGTTTGAGTTTCAGAGAGATCAGTCATGGATCCAGTACACCATTAGCTTTGTTTATGACGTATCTGAACTAACAGAACTAGAATTGGATCAATGCTTTGATGATGGCACAAATATTTGTATAACAATGGAGAATAGGGAGGAAATGTCTAAGAAACTATTTGAAAAGGCAGACCAAATGGGCAGAAAAGTGATTGTTGATGTTTAGTGCAGATGAATGCAAATTACTATACTTGAGCCATGACAACCTTGCTGAGAAATATCATTTGGAAGAAATGGAAGTGATGGCAAAAGAGTAGGAAAATTTTTGGATGTGTTTATCCAACCTAAATAGAATTGCTTCAGGTAGAATGGGATGGTATAACCTCATAACGTCAAGGAGGCATACTCCAGAAGCAAAGAAGCAATGCTTCTATTAAACTGAACCTTGGTTAGGCCACATGTTGAATATGTAGTGAAGTGCTGAAGGCCATAAAAAGAAAATAATATCAGACTCCTAAAATGAGTCCAAATGAAGCTCACCAGAAAGGTGCATGGGATGGAGGTAAAATATATGACCAAAGCTAAAGGAGCTGGAACTGTAGAGATTTCAAGAAATAAGGGGTTGGGAAATGGTATCTGGGATGAGGGTTGGTATAATGGTTAAGTTTTTTACCTCACTGACACAACGTACAACATTTGATTCTTATCTTTGAAAGCAAAATTGACTAGGCTTAAAATGACTCACAAGGTCATCTAGCCTAATACTTACCTATGAACCTATGAACTTAAGAGACAAATCTGTAGAGGAAATTATTCAGCAGTTATTAGGGAAGATGGAAATTTCATCAGAAGTTAAAGCTAGTGAGTGGAATAAAATGAAAGTGGAGTTTAAAAATAGGGTAGAAATGAAAGAAAATGAGAGATGGTTAAGAAGTAAAAGGAATTATTTAGAGGTACTGGCAAAGGTTGAAGTATTGCAGAATAAGGGAAATCTTACAAAACAAGAAGAGGCACAACTGCAGAGTGGTAAAGAGAAAATAATGGAGTATCTAGATAATATGCATAAGTTTACAAAGATTGCTGTTAAGCAATTGTTTTTTGATAATAATTCCAGAGCACAAAAACTTTCAGCACAGCAACTTAGGCAACAGAAAGTAGAAAGGGTTGTTACCAAATTTAGGGAGCCTCTAACAAGAAAAATAACCAGAGATCCTGTAGAGGTATCAGAAATATTTTGGAACTTTTGTGTAAGAATTGATAGGACTGTAGAATACTGGAATGAACTGCAAATAACTGGAAGAAACTAGAATTAGACTGGAATGAATGTGTTTTTATCTTTTAACTACCCAGAACTGTGCCAAACAAGTGCCGGTCTCTCCTTTTTGTGCCAGATCTTCTTATACCTTTCAGAATAAAAGTCTACATATACTGTAGTTTGGTTAAGAATGTTTTATTATGTACAGTGGAGGTAGATGTCAACAATATCTGAATTAAATCTAAATCTCCATAGCTTCTACACTCACTATACTGTCCGTAAATTCTGTACTCAGAATGTCATATCTCACTGTCTCCAAGAACAGTGCTGATAAATATGTTTGTAGCGTCTGCACTCATATTCATTTCCTCCTGAATAATATAATTAATATTCTGGAATGCTGGATATTTGACCTGATGTCTGCACTCATTCTCTCATGTCTGTACCAAATGTCTTAGGACTACACTGCAATGACTTTAAGCATATCAGTCCAAACAAACTAACTATGTCTGAAGAATCTCCTAATAATACCAAAACCCTGTAAATTTCTACACACCTCTTTAACCTTAGTTTCCAAGCCTCTTACAATTTAAACAAGATCTGTTAGTATTCATTGTACTTTACATTCTGTTAGCACATTTTATTCTTATCAGTATTCTTGACTGAAGGTCATTTTCACCAACTGAAAGTGCATTCACTGAACCTGCATGGAAAATGTGAAGGCCCACTTTAATATGGCTGCATTTCTAGACTTATGCAAAGAAAATATTGTACTTTTGTCTAAAAAACTACATTTAAATGAAACCTGGCCTTACCATTTGTATAAGACAGAGAAATGTGGAAATCAAGAAAAAGCACAAATGGAAATATTTTTGAAAGACTTAAGTATGCTGAGGTTAGATGAATATGAGACTCAACAATTAACAGGATAGGATGAGAGGAAATGGAATAAAAACGGTGATGTATAATCAATATACAGGAAAGTCTCCAGGAATAGATGGTATTCCTGTGGAAGTTTGAAAGTTAGGAGGGAAGAAATTGATACATATCTGGAAAGTTTTGTTTAACAGTATTTTAAATGAAGGGAAGCATAAACATCCTGAATAAAAGCTGTGGTGGCTGTAATACTTAAAGGCAGTAAAGAGTCATCAGACCTAGCTTCTTATATAGCCATTTCAGTTTTTAACCATGATTATAAAGTGTTTTGTGCATAATAGCTAAGAGAATGGCAAAGATGTTGCAAAATTGATAGATACAGATCAATGTAGTTTTGTTGAGGGTAGACAGACATTTGACATCATTAATAGAACAATGAAGATCAAAAGGGAAGCTGAGTGTAAGAAAATAGCATTATTGTTGGTAGGTCTCAATGCAGAGTAAACATTCAACAGAGTAAGCTGGGATTTTATGAGTAGTGCAACAGAAGCATTTACATTCATTGATATAATAACAGGGTTAGTTAGGAGGATATATGAAGGATCAGAGGCAAACATTAAAGTGGAAGGATTCCTCTCTGACAAGTTGTCTATGAACAGAGAAATCAAGCATGGGTGTCCTCTTTTCCCCTTTGTTATTTGCATCATATTTAGAGCAGCCACTGGCAAAGAAAAGAAGGGACTCATAAATTCAAGGTATAATCGATACTGTAATCAAGAAAAGTTGGCTTTATTTGCAGATGATATTATTTTGCACCTGGTAAAACCAGCAAAGGAGATCTCAGTATTATGGAACACCTTGAGAGAGTTTCAAGTCCTTTTGGAATATAAAATTACTAGAAATCCATCAGGTCAATACCCTCCCTTCCATCCTTCAAAACTATTCTGAAAGACTTCCTAGCCAAAGTCTGGCTTTGTTCTTACTCAACAACAGGATAAACAATATCCCTAAATGTGAGCAAATACCTATTCATACCTTACAGCTCCTTAATCTCCATTATTCACTCACTTCCTTACTTTTACCAATTTCTCTCCCCTGGCTTTCTTTTTAAATATACCATAAGCCTGCCTTTCTCTCACTTTATATTGCAATTCTTGTTTGTGTTATACTAACTTACCTTTAATTTCTCTATAAACTGGCTATAAATTTCCTAACTATTAAATCATTGTCATATACCTTGCATCTGTTATACAAATTATGTCTAATTTGGTGTAATTATTTAAACTGCATTTGTTTTTGTATTATTTTTGAAGACTGTAAAATTATTATTCTTAAAATGTTTTGTAATACTTTGGAGCTTTTCTCCCCAGGCCTCCTCTGAAAATGGGCTCCTACCCAGTTGAAATTTCCCAGTAATCAGATGTCAATCAATAAGAAAATAAATAATGAAGATAAAAAGTATATAGCTGTAAAATATGATGTTAAGTTGTCAATCTCACCTTCATTCTTGCTGGATGGGTTCGGAGCCGAACCTCGGCTCCGACTCGGCCTATTACTAAAGCTCGAGAGCTATTTTTACCGGCTTGAGGCTATCCTATGTCCCATAATGCTAGGCGTCATATACCCAGATCTTGTTTGCCGCTTCAGCTATGAGGTTGCGTCTTTTTGCCGGCTCCAGGTTGTATTAATCTTTTTCTTGTATTTAGTCAGTTTTTTGGTTCTAACCTTAGCGATAGTTATTCCTAGTTCCTACCCTATAGATCCCTGTTTAGAATCCCCTCTTAGGTAGTTTTTTTTCTTCAGTTTTCCCCTCACTGAATAGTTAGGCCTTTGGCTAAACTTATTCTATTACAGTTTTGGTAGCAGTAAATCCCTTTGGATATTTTTCTGTAGATTTTTTCTTGTATGTGTGTGCCTAGAGTTAAACTGTGTTAAAAAGTGTTGGGTTTTTGTTTTTCTTGGTCTGTTACAAGCTCTTTGTGTGTGTGTGTGCGTTGGCTGATTGTGACTAGGCCGCTTATATTGTCTTTTTCTGCCCGTCATCCTTGTTTCAGGATGTCAAAAGACACCAAGGTCTCCGGCTTCAAGAAGTGTGACTTGTGCTGTCAGAAGATGTCTCTGACAGACGGTCACACTTCTTGTGTATATTGCTTGGGCCCTCTGCACCTGCAGGACTCTTGTTCTGTCTGCCATGCGTTCAGTCCAAGAGTCCTGCAGGAATGCAGAAACAAACTTATTTTGAGAGGCTTGTTGAAGCCTGAAGGTTCCCCGGCTAAGCCTTCATTGGGTAAACCTTCCAAGCCCGCCAAACCGTCGACTCCATGTTCGGAGCCATCGCCGAGCGGCACTACTACTACTACTACTACCTCTGTATCGATTCCGGCCGGAACCGATGATTCGAGGCCTCAGTCATCTCCGACTCTGCTGTCAGAGCCGTCTTCGAGCAGAAAGCATTCCAGGCCTCCTTCCCTGGAATCTGTCCATTCGGCTCCGAAGTCTCCCTTGTTATCAGAGCGGAGTCACAGGTCCCATTCCTCTTGGTCTTCCAGGCTGTCGGATCATGACCTCGAGAGGGTGGTTAACAGACTACTTAAGTCGCAGGCACTGGCCCAAATGTTGCATAGCCCTCCTCATCAGGCAGTGGCTATCACTACTCCCTCTTCGATTCCTCCTCCGACTCTTCCTTTGAGTTCGGAGCTGGAGATCGTAGGGGTCAGGACCGTCGGAACGCTGGAGCCGATACCACTCCTTTCGGCTCCCTTGTTGGCTCCAACCTCTTCCTTGGTTCCATCTTTGGAGGGATCCGGGCGCTGGGACTCCCTTGTCAGTTCTGAGGGGGCGAGTGGCATCGGACCCTTGTCCAACCCCGTTCTCCCTCTTGGAGCCTCGGTGCAGGTGAGTTCGGCCCCGACATCAGCCTCGGAGCCATCCCTCTTGGTACCGGGAGGAGTCCTTGTCTCTTCGGAGTGGGGACCCCCTTCCCTGCCTGATAGGGGCGCCTTTGAGGTCATGAGGAGTGTGCTGGCCCCTGTGCCTGCTCCACGGTCGACTCCTTTGGCTCCTCCCTCTATGATGCCTGCTTCAGTCTCTATCTGCCCTTCCGATCCCGAGCGTGAAGAACCGATGCTACAGGTAGCCCCATTGGGTGTATCCTCCTCTTCCGAGGACTCCCCTGATCCTTCAGGGGAGCCCCCTCAAAAGAGAAAATGCAAGAGGAAGCATGTAGACTCCCCTGAGTCAGTCATGTCTGACACCGACTTGGATGAGTCAGAAGGGTCCCCAAGGTCCCCCTCTGAGGATGTCTCCTTTTCTGATATCCTGGAGATTCTCAAC
>NC_056738.1:130532732-130611340 GCF_019279795.1 Protopterus annectens
ACAACATACCAAAAAGGTACGCTCCTTAGTTTGGCATAATAAACTTTTGAAAGCTTATTTGCAAGCAAATATTACCCCCCGGGGCTTACGAGTACATGTGGAGCCAGGGATAGGGACTGAAAACAAGGCCTTTATGAAAAAATGGAGGGCCATACAACTGACTGCATCTAAAATGTTTATGCAAACTTTAGTTGAATATTATGACACGCAGCTTGTGGAGATGAGTGAACAATTAAAATATCATGAGAAATGCACTTCTGTGTTTCTCAATACACCACAATATAACGAGCTATATTCACAGTTTAAGGCTGACATGGATGTGTTTGAGAAAGATTTGCAAGCAAGAAAAAAGAAAAAATATGCTAGGGATGTGAATGATTACAAGAATGATGAAGTATTTACTTGGAAACAGCAAAAACAACGCACAAGGGGCGTACGTTTTGAATCTAAAGGAACATTAAAAAGAAAGAGGGGCAAATCCATATTGAGAAAATCATTTAATAATGATAAGCCTGATTATTCATCAAGCCGCTCCAATACTGATACTGACACTGATTTGGGAGATGTAGAGCAGCATAGTTCACCAGCTGCCAAGAGGTCTTGTACCCCTTTAGACGAGGGGGTCGGAAACACCGAAATGGAAGAAATAGAACAAGCCTTTGTAATCAATCTGCAAATGGAGAAAATATAGTGGACACTAATAATATTGTTGATGATGTCAATAATTTGGTGATCAATCTTTCCAGATATAGTTTTGACAAAAGTGAATTACAGCTATTAAACAAAGGTTTGGGATATGTGCCATCTTTTTTTGTGTCTTATTTTGATGTTGTTAATGATTTAAAAACATTTTCTAGATGTCTTAACCTCAGATATTTTTTTGCACATCAAGGACAAGATGAAGGTAACACCATGGAAGTAGGATTTCATTTTAAAAAATCTGAATTTCAACCCCCATATTGTGGGACAGTAAAAACCTTTGAGAATCTTGTTATGCAAGATTTGCAGACAAATAAAGCAAAGATTTTTACACATTATGCATGTAATTTATCTGAGGCAGAGAATAAAGCATTACATACATTAGTTGAGAAACATGACATCATAATAGTTGGGGCTGATAAGGGAGGTGCCACTGTCATATGGGATAGGGCACAGTATATTCAGGAGGCTTTAAATCAGTTAAATGATTCAATTTCATATATATATATATATATATATATACATATATGCTTACCATCAAAATGTTGATCACCCGAGCGAGCTCTTATTTCATCCTTTCTAACAGTAAGGCATGCTGACGTGTTCCTACACATTCCCTTCTGTAAAACTTCATTTTGCTGCTATCCTGTCTATGTCATTGTATATGTAAATCTCTTTCTTATCTTCTATACAGCGAGGTGTGTAAACATAATCTATCATTTATTATTCAGACCCTTAGAACTCCTTTATTATCTTTAACGACAACCTCTCAACCAGTTCCCACATCTCCTCCCAATGTCACTTTGTCTATTACGCAAGCAAAGCTGAATATAGTATTCCTATCAGGTCTTATCAATGGTCTCTCTAACATCAATATCACTTAATGCTTTTCTGCTTCTGCCCCCACCACACACACACACACACACACACACACACACACACACACACACACACACACACACACTTCAAATGCAACCTCACATCATATTCACCATCCACATTGTATTGTTACATTATGTGGTGCATTTAAGTTAAAAAAAAAATCCTCTATACAGTGGCGTCATATCTATTGTGTTGAGTGTATGACCACTCATTGATTTTACAGAAAAATAAACACATATTTTATTTCATTCCTTATATTCAGATTAATGGTAAAATTATTCTTGCCTATTTAAAGTCATAGTGTTTTACATATTTTTTTCAAACTATTTAATGGGGCAAGCTCCTAACTCCTAAGACGTTCTGGCAGCATGACCATCTTAAAGCTATGAATGCATAACAATATGTTTTTTAGCTCTATGTCTTGCTTAATTCTTAAATTATTTACTGAATTTATGCTCTAAATACATGATTAGCTGTATACATTTTAGAATTAAAATTAGGTTGTCACAAATTCCTATCCAGTTCTCCAAATTTACTTTTTGTTGACCATGTTAATCCCATTTATAACTATGCCTATCTTCGGGGAGACCTGACGTAGTATTTATATAGACAGTACATTTTGCATTTTTAATCGCATATCTGTTGTCTCCCATTGCCATAAGTTTTACTAACAATTGTAAATAAGTAAACCATACTAACAGGTATCTGTTCTACATAAAAAATAAATAAATAAAATGGAACCAACCACTGTAGCTCTCACCATAACCAGTGGAAGAATATATTGAGTATATGAGTGGATCCAGCTTTAAGATTTTCATAAGTTCATAGGTGTGTACTAGGCTAATGGCACTGGAGCCTTTACAAGCCTAGCCCATAGGATTACCATGGCATCATGCCACCCAACATTAGTTCCCAGTGCCTCTGTCGAGTAGAGCCACTGGAGTGATCCCTGGGGTGAATTTTCTATTTCCCATCCACTCATCAAGATTTCTCTTGAAGAGGGCAGTGAGGTGATCTGTTTGACACATATGGGAAGTCTGTTCCATAGCATGGGCAGTCTCCGGGTTATGAACCTGTCCCTCCAACATGTTCTGTTGATTGTGGTAATGAGGTTGAGGTCTCTGGAGTGTGTGTTGCGGAGGGATTGGGATTTCTTTAGATGTAGCATTTCTAACAGAGCTGGGTCAGACATGGCTTTGCAGGTCAAGCAGAGATTGCCTTTAAGTAGATGCTATGAGGCAGAGAATAGTTGGAGGTTTTTGAATCTGTCCACATAGGGCAACTGTTTAAGGCCTAGGATCATCTTTGTGAGGTACTTTTGCGGCCTCTGCAGTTGTTGCATGTGTCTAGTGAGGTACATGCCAAATGGGGGCATTGTACTCGATGACTGGCCTAATAAGGAAAGAGTAGAGGGAGACAATGACCTCTTTCTTCCTGGAGGCAAAACCCTTAGTAATGAGATGTGCCACACAGAAGGACTTTCTAATTACAGTGGCAATGTGGTGGTCAAAAGAGAGGTTGCTGTCAACCTGTGTTCCCAGATCTCTTATAATACCTTCTGTGTTCAGTGGACTACCATTGATGTGGTAATTCATGGGAACTGAGTTTTTCGCAAAGGGGATGACGACACATTTTTTGGCATTTAGCTTAAGGCCATGGTTCTGACACCAGTCATTGGTCTCAGTGAGGCCTTTCTGCAGGATGTCAACATCACTTGGGACATTAATAATACCTCCCAACTTGCAATCATCTGTGAACTTTGTCAGCCAGAGTCCCATCATGTTGGCCTGGACTGCAGAGAAGTAGATACCAAACAGGAGAGGATCCAGGACTGAACCCTTTGGGACTGGTCAGCAGTCTGACTTGGAGTCAGCTACTTTCACACTGTGGGTTCTATCTGTGAGCCAGTTTGCAACCCACCTAGTGATATGGGGGTTGATGCCTAGCTTAGTGAGTTTTTCTATGATTCCTGAGTGGGCAATGGTATCAAAGGCCTTGGCCAGATCAAGGTAGGCTGTATGAACCACATTGCCTTCATCCACAGCTCTGGTGACTGACTCAAAGAAGTCAACCAGGTTGAGCAGGTATGATCTGCCCTTCACAAAATCAGACTGTGTGGGATCCAGAGTTTGGAGATTCCCTATATCTTTGTTTATTAGGTCCATAATGATGCGTTCCATAGCTTTGCATATCAGACTCTTCAAGCTAATGGGGTGATAGTTCCCAGGGTCTGTAGTTTCTCCTCCTTTGTGGAGAGGGATGACTGTAGCAGTGCACCATTTGATAGGGACAAAGCCTGAGATGAGGCTGTGATTCAACAGGGCACACAGGTATGGTGCCAGTTCACTCTGAAGTTCATGTAGAACATAGCCAGGGATATTGTCAGGTCCCATAGAAGCTGTATTCTTGGCTTTGAACAGTGCTGTTTTAACCTGTGCAGCAGTAATACCGGATGCCTGGCAATCTACTGGTATTGTGTTTGGTCCTTCGTGGGAGGAGAGAGGGTTAAAGTTGGCACTGAATCTGTCGGCCAGTATATTGGCAATATCTGTTGGCTCTGTATAGGCGGTACCATTGTGCAGTAGTTCAGAGCAAATCTGGGTATTGCTGTGGAGATTCTTTACATAACTAAAGAAGGCCTTGTGGTTGTCTTTACTATCTGCTGCAATTCTGTTTTCATAAATAGCTTTTAAGGATTTGATGAGGGATCTCAACTAATCATATCAACCAATAGTTTAATGAGAGTTATAGAACTATAAAGATTTATAAAGATTTATAAAGTTTGGGAAATCAGAAATGATGAAATCACTGTTAGTTACATTATACCCAAACTTGACTGTGGAATAACAGTGTAGAACCCTTATAAAAAGCAAGCATGAATGAAATGGGAAGCATACAGCAGAAATATGTCAAGGGCATCCATGGATGTGAAAATTAAAGTTACTGTGAAAGACTAGAACCTCTGAACTTGCACTGTGTCTCATACAGACATTCAAGAGACGACCTTAGTCAGGTATATAGGACAATTAGAGACGACTATCTCAGGGAATGTTTGGGGTTATCAAAATGTAGTAGAAAATCACTGGACAACCTGTGTACAAAGTTATAGGACTGAGAGATGTACTAATTGTTTCTCTGAAAGAGTAGCTGCTACATGGAATAGAATACCTTTTTCTTCTTCTTTCAGCGTTTTACCGGTTAGGGGTCGCCACAGTGGAACTCCGGTCTACTAATGATTGGCAGTAGATTTTTTTGTGGGTGCTGAAGTGCCAGCTCAACGCCCAATCTTCAGCAAAGGCATGCCCATTCTACGCATGTCTTTCGAACACCACTCGACCGCGAGGAGGACATGCAGACTCCACACAGAAGGCACTCCAGCCGAGAATCGAACAGGAGAACCTCTTGCTGTGAGGCAACAACGCTACCACTGAACCACCACGGCTTGATGCCCTTCTAGCCTGCTGATATACTATAACTGTCATTCCCATAATAAGTGTCCAGGTTGTTCTTAAAAATATCTAAACTAGTACTCGCTTTAATATAATTTGGTATTCTACATGGAAGAGAATACCAAATTATATTAAAGCAAGTACTAGTTTAGATATATTTAAGAACAACCTGGACACTTATTATGGGAATGACAGTTATAGTATATCAGCAGGCTAGAAGGACATTACTGCCCATGCCTGACATATTTGTATGCATATGTATGTATGTATGTACATATGCTCTTCGTCCACAATTTTTTTGTAAAGACTTGTTTGCTTATGTTAGATCTTACTCCATCTCTTCTAACTGTATGCCATGCTGACACATTCCTACACTGTTCCTGCACATAACTGACTTCTTACACATATACAATATTTATAATCTTATGTTTCTTTTTAAATACATAGTATTTATCATCTCCTTCTGTTTCATGTTGAATAACCGGTTTCAATGCAGTCTGTTGTCATCAAGTTTACTTATGTAGCTTCCTGTTTTCCAAACCACCTTCAGTGAAGTGGTGAATTTCAAACATTCATTGGCATTCTGGGTTAATTTTCAGGAACTGTGACCACTTAAGGACTGTATACTTGTACACTGTCTGTGCAGGAGGTACAATCCTACTCAACAAGATAGGGGGTAAAATAGCATGGCAGAGATATAAACCTCTGGGGTTAAAAAGCATGGCTGGATAGCGGTAACTAAAATGGAATAATGGGGTATGGTAACAGTATGAGACAGGGAACTGTGTGGTAGGGGGTAAACTTGTTGCACAGTCTATAAAAAGTACATCCAGTAGGAAGGTAAAAAAGTCAGATAAGGGGAATGTTTAGAAAGAAACAATGACTTGGGCGGTGGACACCACTGAAGAGGCAGATAATTGCAGACAATTGCCTTATCAATTGTTGCAAGCTTGCTTTCTGTAGCGCATAATCCAATGCCACTACTAAGAAAGATGCATGTCGCTAACAAGTGCCAGGTCAAGGATGGAGAACAAAAAAGGAAGGATGGGGAGGATTGGGGCTTGTGTGTCAACTCACTTGAAATTCACAAACAAGTCATATCAACGTATGTTAAAGAAGTATTAAAGAGAGGAAGGTGTGGCCATGATGCACTACCAGGTAGTAGACCGTTAGTCTATAGAGTGGTTTTAGCTGAGTGGGGCACGTAAAAGAGAGTGGTGAAAAGGAAGCCAACTGCAGAGGGCTCACTGCAGCTTTCGGGCAGACTTCATAAAGATTTTCTTTCACTGGCATCTGTGTGTATGTATGCTTTTCTCAGGGCTATAAGGACTGCACTGACTGCACCTCTCCATTCTACTATTGCTGTTATTCATTTAAAAGAAACTAATATATTATTCTGACAGAAAAAGTGGTCTGCATTTTCAATGTGTGCAGAAATATGTTGCCTTTAGCAAGGGGGTTCATAATGCTCTCCATTATTGAAGTACAATTGACAGGTAGCTGCCAGATAAACACTAAAAGAATATTCTTAAATGATTTTTAGTGTGTGTCTTAATGTGGACAGAGCTGTGTGATGCACTTGATTCTGGCCTTCACAAACACGTAGATGTAGTGAGATACTGTAAAGTGTAAACAAATGTCCAGGTATAGAATTCACAACTGAAAATAACTTCCATTAAAGCAGTTAACATATGCCTGTACAAACATAATGTTTAACCTTAGAAAAATATTAATGCGTACATGTAATGAGCTGAACATCATAAAAACAGAAACCAAATTTCTGCAAGTAGAGGAATGAACTATCATGGGGGAAATTAAATCTGAGGGGGAATCACCCATCATAAGTCATGAACACAAAACCGATCAGCACTGAAATACTGATAGGTTTAAAGCAGCACACTGTAGCACTGTAGGTCCTAAAGGGGAAAGTGTGCAATGAAAACAATACTTGAGTGTCACACAGTGGGCAAAATAATATATGCACATGTCACTGTACCCTTTATAATATCACTGAAACTAAAATGATTCAGGGAATGATTTAATGTTCATATATAACATTTGCAAAGCTACAAATGAAGTTGGAATATACTGAGATGGGACGATCTCAGTCCCATATAAAATAAATAAAAATGTTCTATGTAATCATGGTATTGTTTACTTCATAAAATTTGCTATTACTGTTGTACATTAAAACAAACCTGAGTTAAAAGAAAATAAAGTGTCACAATACCTGCTTCTACTGGAGACAACTACTATGTTATACGAAGATTATTGTACAATTACCACCCTCTCAAAAAACAAATCCTTTCTCAATGTGGGGATGTCCACCCCAACCCAGGACCCTCCACTGATTCCACAGCCCATCATACTTCCAGTAAAACCCTACAACTGGTAACTCTAAACCTACAAAGCATCAGAAACAAAATCACAAGCTTCCATGCTTGGATTTCCCAAACCCAACCTGATATAGTTGCTACTACTGAAACCTGGCTCAAACCTTACATAAAAGACACCGAGTTTCTCCCACCAGGCTACAACTGTCTTCAATCTGACAGGCCACATAAAAAAAGGAGGTGGCATTGCCATACTCTATTCCAACTATCTCAACATTGTCCCCTACTCTAGCCCCATACCTCAATTTGAATCTGGAGAAATTCTCATTGGGTATCTCCAATTAAATAACACTAAAAAAATCTTTATAGTCAATCTTTACATTCCCTCTGGAAATAACATTCCTATACTAGAAAAAATCCTTGCCTGGACATCTAAAACTATTCAAAATGAAATAATCATCCTAGGTGAGGTTAACACTGATTGGTTAGAACTTACCAAAAAACAGTCCACCTCCAACATAAACCTGTTCTACACCCAAGTAGTAACAGACATTACCAGACCAAACAAACCCCAAAACAATGTCTCTACACTAGATTGGATTCTAGTGTCTGACCTGAGTAAAATTTCAGCCACAGGCACATTACCTCAAACCATAAGTGATCACCTACCTGTTTATATCCTTCAGAAATTTTCCCCCACCCACAATACCCATCAGTATAAACTAACCAGGAACCTATCCAAATTCAGCCAAGAAACGTGCTACCCTTAGATGAGGCAGTTGAACTCTTCAATGCTACATTTTTAAATATTCTACATAACTTAGCTCCTCTACGAGTAAAATGAATCAAAACCAACCATGCTAACTAGAGCCACAAAACCACTTATGACAAACAGAGATAGAGCATGGAAAGTCTGGCATAAAACCAAAAATCCTGTTCAGCTCCTAGAATTTAAACAACTCCGAAATCAAGCCAAACACTTCATAATCAGAGATAAGAAAAAACTTCTACCTCACATCCCAAAACCAAAATAGAAACAACGCTAAGAAATTTTGGGGTACCATCTCTAGTTTACTGCATCCAGTTTGCAAAAACAACCCATGCCCACATGCAGACAAATCCCCCAATGAAATAGCAACCTTCTTCAACAAACACTTCATAGACACCATCTCCAAACTCTCTGCCACCTTCCAACAAACAAATTCTACAGCTAGCAAACACACACTCATGCAACCTTCACACAACCACCCCAATGCTTGCTTTTCCTTCTCCCCTATCCCCACAGCTACCATTCGCAAATTACTACTTAGACTAAAACCCTGTACAACTGCTCCAGATAATCTACCCCCAGATTACTTACAAATGTCAACCAAATCTATAGCCTACCCCATTAGCATATTAATCAACAGATCCCTCCAAGAGTCTCATGTACCTGTAATCTGGAAAAAGGCCAGATACTCCCATTTCACAAAGGTGGCTCTAGCATAGATTTCACCAATTTCAGGCCAATTGCAATACTCTCCCCACTATCCAAAATCATAGAGAAATGCATCCATGCTCAGCTCCTAAATTTCCTAACAGAAAATAAGATATTATCCCCATCCCAACATGGATTCCGCCCATATCATAGTACCACCACTGCACTCCTATCATTCATAGACACTGTGACCCAAGCAAGGGACACTGGAAAATTTGTCTCCTCTCTTTCTGGACCTCTCCAAAACCTCTGACACCATATCCCACCCCTTACTCCTGGCAAAGCTATCCAATCTGGGAATGTCACCCCCCACTCTTAACTGGTTCTCTGATTATCTAACCAACAGACAGCAAGCCACTAAATGGCTGCACTCTTTCTCACCATTCCTCAATATACACACAGGAGTTCCCCAAGGATCTATATTGGGACCTCTCCTTTTTATCATATTCATTAATGACTTCCACTCCACCCTCCCCCTAAATCTTGTAATACAGTACGCAGATGACTCGACCATTATCTGCATTGTTGACTCTGCTGACGAACTCCTAGCTAGGACCCAACATGCTTTTTCAATCACTGAGGAATGGACAAATAACAGCCATCTAGCCCTTAACCCCAGCAAAACTAACCTGCTTCTATTCACCCCCAAAAAATCAACCCCCCTAAATAGAGCAGATTTTAATATCTATTCACAAAACAATACTTGCATTAGAGCAGTATCACAAACAAGTTATAATAGACGAACACTTAACCTTCGATCTACACGTCCAAAACTGCATAAAAAAAAACATTGGAAACTAGGCACCCTCTATAAGCATAAATTGTACCTCACACCCACCACTAGACAACCCCCTTGCACTATCCTATTTGCTTCCTTCACTGTTATACAGTGCCCATTTGTTCACTAACATTCAAACCTCCTTAAAATCCAAGATCGAGTCCTGCTATAACAAGGTTGCCAGGTTCAATACCAATGAAACTTACTCCTCCCATCACTGCATCTCCCTACGCAAACTAAAATAGCTCGAACTTTCCCATCACCTAACCTACTTGCAGTTAACCACAGCTCACAATATCATTACCAAACCTTCCAACTGCCCATCCCTCACCTCCCTCTTTACTCTCCATAAGCCTTCCCGACAACTGAGATCTGAAAATCAATTCCTTCTAAAAGTGCAAATACCCAGACAAGCAGTTGGTCAATCACTCTACTCATGTACCGTTGCTAAAACTTGGAATTCCCTACCCAGCTCTATCAGAACTATTTTCAATCACACATCCTTCAAAAAGTCTCTAAAACAGCATCTCTTAGCCCTATGGCAATGTACATGTGGCTACGACTATAGAGCATCTTCCTCCACCTGATCTCAATAACTTTTTTCTCCCCTCTGGTTAACAGTTATGCAACTATCTCTTGCTGTCTTCACTCTACACTATCCAAAACAGATGATATATTGTACTTTGTATATTTTGTATACTGCCTTTGTTATTCTAGCTAGAAATTTATGATAAGATTGTATGTCTGCTTTTTTAAGTTATCTCTCTTATATGTAGAAAATGTGATTGTATTTAAATTTCTTTTGTATGTGGAGCTTTTCTCCCCAGGCTTCCACTGAAAATGGGCACTTTTTGGCCCAGTGGACCATCCCGGTAAACAAATGCAAATAAACAAATAAAAAATAAATAAATACATTTTATCATTTGCAGTAGAATTGAATACCTAAATGTTGCAGCAAACAACTTTCACTCCTTACCAAACTGAGTGTACTTCTTTTTATTCATAAATTGCCCAAATTTACATGTCGTAAGCATTATGTTTTATTCTATCCCCAGCTAACAAATATTCTGATCTGGGTTATTTGTTTGTGCAGTGACCTTTACCTGATAATACCATTGATGGATGAAACCATACAATAGTCTAGGGGTTGCTGTAGGAGGGTAGCTCCTCTTTCCTGAGGTTTACGATGAACTGCCTCTCCCTATGAAACGCAATTACTTTGATTGATGTTTTGCCAGTATACTTTATTCAAAATGGCATTAAAGATATTTGTTTTGGAATCGGTCATCCTATACCCATTAGGTACAATTGTAACCATACATGCTCTCACTGGATGTAGTTTACATAAAATTATTCACAAAAGTAGTCTCACATACATGACATTGTTTCAATTATTTTCGATAACTGTATACTTTTGATAGCTAATTACTTGGTACCCTCTGAAAGGGTACAGTGATTTTTGCTAGATTTCCAAAAAAAAGGCAGGCTAATGTGTCCCAAATAACATTCACATACAAGTTTCGTAAAAAAATAAGCAGCTGCTGTACTTTGGGTTTGTTTAGCTAGAAAATGACTGAACACTCTGTATCTTTACTAAAACCGAACTGCATTTAACTGCAGAAAATATTGCATTGTTATATTTAAAGGAACAATTTATTTGTTGTATTAATCAACAGAACAATGCCATTTCCTCTCTTCCTTTTTTTCTTTTAACTAAGCTGGACCAGCACTAGCACTGTATTCTGTTCTCTCATACAGACATCGTCCGACAATATGGCTCAGTGACTTAAAAACGTTAAGTTAAAAAACACAGCACAGTGAATTATTATCTGCTGTACAATGACAAGTCATTAACATTCAAAAACATGCAGGCTGATTGGTCAGCCCAACCAGCGTGCCCCTTGTAAATCAAGTGTATACCAACAAAAAAAAAGTCCGGTCGTCTGGACTTTCTTCTGTTAATATATGCTAAGGCTTTCCAGTTTTCTTGAGCTAAGAGGTTAAGAGGTACATACAGAAGGCAGAGAAACTACAAGGAAAATCAGGTACATTATGCAAAACTAAAGAAACGTACCTGATTTTCCTTGTATTTCTGCCCTGTCTCTCTTGTACCTCTAAACTGTCCAGATTTCAAATTTTATTAAAAAAAAAAAAAAAGAAGAAGCAATGGAGATCTTCCAAAGCACTGATGTACTGTGTAAGCATGGGAACATAAGTCCCATAAGCATGTGCAGTACATCAAGATGGCGAGATACAAAAAAAAAAAAAGGCGGAAGAACACCACAGTGCCATTATACAAATAAATTATTTAAGAAAAGTAATTGTTTTCTTGAATAATGTCATTGAATGATAGCAATAACCAATTCTTGGGTGTGAT
Organism: Protopterus annectens; assembly: GCF_019279795.1. NCBI lineage: Eukaryota > Metazoa > Chordata > Ceratodontiformes > Protopteridae > Protopterus > Protopterus annectens. The sequence continues at coordinate 130,544,728 of NC_056738.1, forward strand.
ATATTGAAGATTTACCCTCGGTTGTCTATGTTTAATTACTCGGGCTTCACCCCGGTGATTAAACCACACTAACCATGGGTAAATCTTCAATATGCCACACCCACACGTTTATTGCTATACTAATGCGGTTATGTATGCATGTTAATGTTTATATCAACAAGCATAGTGTATAATGCACAAATTGTTTACATTAGTTTACCCTTCTTAGGTGCACTCTGCAACCATGCCTCTCAAACTCTTAATGCAAGAATTCTGGCCAGCGCCAAAAATAAAGCTTCCACTATAAATGGACAAAGATTAACCCGCCAAGGATTCGAATCCCTGAACTAAATGTTCCTAAAAATAACAAAAAAAACCCCACTTTTTAAAGTGTTTTTATTCGCGGAGGGGGAAAACCCCACACCTTGAAATTATATATAGCAATTGCATCAACTAGAAGGGGTGAATTCATCCAAAAAGGTCATCATCACCCCCCTTTTCTCTATTTTCTACATGGAGTTGGGGTGTCATGTCAACTGTCGCCATCTCTCTCTATTCAGTGCCACTCTCCTACCCTCTTCGACAGTCATGCCTGACTGCTGCAGGTCTTCTCTCATACAAACCAGCCATCTCTTTGCTGGATGCCCTCATTTCCTCTTGCCTTCTTCCTGTCTGTCCCAAATCATCTTCACAAGATTTGTCTTCTGCTTTTCTGCATGTGCACCCAAACCACATTAATCTATTCTCTTTGACCTTCTCTGCAATTGGATTACTCTGGCCTCTACACTGATGGCCTCAATTTTTCATCTGGCCCGCAGTGTGTGTCCTACTACCCATCTCAGGCACTTCATCTCCATCACCTCTAGTTTCTTCAAATGCTCTGCCATTACTGTCCAGGTTTCTGTACTATATAGTTCACACCACTGTTCTGCACACCTTAATTTTCAGCTTCTTTTACTTTCTTTTGTCATCATAGCTGACCTTAGGCATAGGCCAACTAGGTGGTCGCCTAGGGCGCCGCTGTAGTAGGGGCAGTTTTCCAGTATTTATTTGTAGGTAGACCAGGATGGGGGCACCGGGTGGTGTGGTGGGGGGGTGCCATGGAGCCCTTTTGCCTAGAGCACCAGTTGACCTAAGCCGCTCCTGTTTGTCATACAATAACCTGCACTCTGTGCCAGTTGGTTGCAGCCAGACTTCTCAACCAATCGGGGGCAAATTTCAACAAAATCAGGGACAAGTCAAGAAAAAAATCAGGGACAATCAGGGACACTTTTAAATTGTTAGTGCTATTAACTTGAAACATTGACAGAATCAACGCATTTGAATTAATACACATTGTCTGAAGTAAAAGAAGTCTATAACTCTTAATTATTGTCATTATTCATTAAGTGTAATTCACCACCTTTCCACCAAAAGTCACTAGTTTTAGGAGAGATTAAGAGGGACAGAGCTAAAATTTTAGTCAAAATCAGGGACAGTTGAGAGGTATGTTACTTGCAGCCCCTCTGGTACTAGTTTTGAACTCCTCAAGCACATCTCACTGACAGTCATTTCCTACTGAGGGGCTCTGACACTTGGCGGGTTGAACTGTGAGAAAATGAGACGTGACGATTCAATCTTCGTCCACTGGTAGGTAAATGCAACATCTTGCCTATAACAGTTTTAGGAGTAAGAGATTCCTATTCTCACCTTATAAGATCCACTTATAGGGTTATGTCGTGACTTGGATTTCGCAGAATGGCCAGATTTATGTGCTTTTCCTTAATGAAGTTTAGCAGCATTACTTAAAATCTGTCCCTGATTTTGGGCCTCAACACAATCCTTTTTTGACCATTTACCTACAGGCTGAAGCAGATGGGAGTCCTCCAGCCTCATTTGTTCGAAATTCAGTATGCCGAGGATCGAAGCTACTCCACATGAAATCACTGTCGATGAGTTGTGCCAGCCGAGAAGTCCTTTCGGGAGGACTTTCCCCCTTGTTTGATTTGGTGTGATCATGGGGTTATTTAACAACTTTGGGGAGGGGGGGTTTGCCCACTCCCTGCATAAATATTTAAAACGTTTTTCTTTCTGTCGATTTTGTAAATAATTTAGTTCGGGGATTCCGATCCTCAATTGGGTTAAAGTAACGTTGTCCGCTTATAGTGGAATTAAAATAATATTCTTAGTCTTACTTCAGTTGCTGACTGTTGATACCAGTTAAAGCTCATGAGACATGGAATGTACTTGGTTAGAAAAACAAGTCTAGTACCAGCAGCTTCATCTTCCTAAACTACAGCGGTTACTTGTCATGCGAGCAACGCAGTTTCCTATGGGGCAGACAGTAAACTTTGACGCTAGTGTAGTATATTCAGAAACTGCCTAGAACTTGGTGACGTGCAGTAAGACAACAGCGCAACACAGAATTTTGGCGGCTTTTGCGATAGCATCATCTAGTAGCGATAAATAAACTTTTCACTTGTATTACATCACTTGGGGTTCGGGGTCTTGTGTTTATTTTCAAAGGAATTTTACCGGGTTGCAACAGAATATGGAGGCAACAGTCCAGTAAATAAAGACTTTTACAGAAACTGCTCTCATTGTCATGTCAATTTCAGTAAATTGAAAGTCCGCTCAGCCTGTTTCCTTTCTGAATTATATACGCAAATCGTTTTCCTGAAATGCGAGGGACAGTCCCTCTTTGGACAGTTGTGTCCTGCAAAAAAACTTGAAAAATTGGCAAATATCCTGAGATTTTTGTTTTTATGTAATAGTTACATAAAACAGTTATTCAGTATCTGAAACACCTAAATGTTTTAAGAAACAGAATAAGCAACTAAAATGCTACAAGAATGACCATTTATTTAGGCAAAAAAGTGAAGTTCTGTCCTTTGTACAGGCCGTGGGTATGTTTTGCCCTGCAAAATCTGATGTTTGTACCAAAAATGCCCCACTTTAGGCATTTGAAAAAGTAGCAACCCTACATGAGGCGCAACCTGAGCTATAGGCACACCAGTTTCACTGAGGCCACGACCACTAATACGCAGACCGACCTGCGGTGTACTTCTGTAATACAACACCACACAGGAAAGCAATGTCTGTACTTTTAAATGCTTAACAAGCAAAATAAAATAAGGACTTTAGGACTGTTCAAAATTTTAACTGCGCAGATTAAATATCACATTTTAATTTTACAGTGAGCAGGTAAAAGTTTTACCATAAAACTATTGGATCACGTGAGCTCTTTTTAGCAATTATGACCTAATTATAGCAATGCACTATCAGAAATTATTTCAAATTTAGATCAATATATAAGCAATGTATTAGAATAAAGTGTTTGTATGATGTTTTAGAACTACAGTGTCAATGTTTTAAGATGCAGCTTATGAATTATTTCTTAATGATTACAAAGGGTGTGTTTGTAGAAGGAACAGTAGCTAAATTTATTTATTTTATTTAATATTTGTTTTATCAGGATAATTTGACTGGACAGCTAGTGTCCGTTTTCAGCGGAGTCCTGGGCAGAAAAGATCCAAGAAGTTACAGTGCAAGTACATAGTAGTTAAAGAATAACAATGACATTTAATCCAATAATAGTAGCAGGATAACAAGTGGTACAATGCCAACATGTAGTAGGCAGAAAACATTTATATCTAATAGTAAGACGCTGTCCGGTTTGATTCTCAGCTAGAGCATCTTCTGCGTGGAGACATGCATGAATGGGCGTACCTTCGTTGAAGGTTGTGTGTCAGGGCTGGTAACTCGGCACGTAAAAATCAACTACCAATCATTAGCGGATCGGAGTTCCGCTGTGGCGACCCCTAACCAGGAAAAGCCGAAAGACACAACAACAACATGCTCATAGTACAGGTGTGTAGTCAGAAATCTTGCAGTACTGGTACAAAATGTGTACATAAGGTACTGAGGGTACGTACATATCTACAATATTTACAAAATATACAATGCACATGGGAGGACCAAGATGGCATTGAAAGGTATGCATCAGAGGCCTCAGGGGGTAACTTGCGTACCTGCCTGTAGTGGTGGAAGATGCAGGGGCGGCCCTTGGAGTTGCAGAGGGGTTAGTTTAAAGGTGTGATCTGAGGAGGTCTCTAAATGTGGATGTGTGATTTTGTAACCTGAGGTCAGGAGAGAGGGTATTCCATGCTTTTACAACCTCATGGGAGAATAGGGCTTCTCCAGAGATGTTCTTGCATGGATTGACTTCGATCAGGGCTTTGTTACTAGATCGCAGTTCCTTGCTGGAATTGTGTAACTTTAACATGCCAGTTATGACGGGAGTTTTTTCAGGATGGTATAGAGTTTGTTGAGCTATGTTGAGTTGGTGATAGATTAGTAAGTTTGGAAATTCTAGCCAGTGTAGTTTATGTAGGGATTGGCAGTGGTCAGAGTGTGATTTAGCACTGGCTGCGAACCTAGCTATCCTATTGTAGCATGTGGAGAGTTCATTCAGGTCAGTTTTATTGATGTTGATTAGGACTGGGGAGGCATAAAGTAATGGTGATAAGAGGTGAGTTCTGGCTATAGCAGTTTTAGATGTAGAAGTGAGGAACTGTTTGCTGCGATAGAGGCATCCTAGCTTTTTGTGGACTTTAGAGATAGTTTGGGATATGTGTTTATTGTATTTAAGTTGTTGATCAATTGTGACGCCTAGTAGTTTGGCCTCTGGTACTGGGGTGATGGGGGTTTCATTGCCTGAGAGAATGGAGACGGTGGGGCATTGGGCTTAGTTGGATGGAATAACATTAGTTGTGTTTTCTTTGAGTTTAGTATCAGCTGATGATAGTTCAGCCAGTTCTCTATCTCAGTGAAGGATTCTTGGGCTTTACTTTGTAGAAGATAGATGTTGGGCGCTGAGCAGATTAGGGTGGTATCATCAGCGTACTGGATAATATCAGCTTTTGTGGTTGCTAAGTGGAGTTTGTTTGTAAATATGTTAAAGAGAAGGGGCCAAGTATTGAGCCTTGGAGTACGTCATATGTGACAGGGAGTGGGGAGGTAGGGAACTGACCCATTTAACAGACTGTGAGCAGTTTTGTAGGTAACTGTTGAACCAGTGGAGGGTGAGATTATTGAGGTTGAGTTCAGAGGCAGGCTAAGAGTTTATTGTGAGAAACTGTGTGGAATGCCTTGGATAAGTCTAGGAAGGTGGCAGAGACAAGTTTCCCATGGTTCCTGTATGAATTTATGGTGTTGGAGAAGTTAATTAGAGCAGTGGTGGTGCTGTGGGATGATCTAAATCTGTGCTGGGTTTTAGATAGTAGGTTATTAGACAGTAGGTGTGTGAGGAGTTGGTGTGGATACATTTTTTAGACTCTTTTATAGGGGTGATAGGATAGCAATGGGACGGTAGTTGGAGAGGTCGGTAGAGGGCTGCCCTTGTGAAGGGGGATGATGTATGAGATTTTCCACAAGGATGGAATGGTGTATTCAGTAATAGATCTATTAATTAGTAGGGAGATGGGGTAGGCAATGGCCTTAGATGCAATTTGGAGATATTCAGCTGGTAGACTGTCGGCTGCGAGAGTGGTTGGTTTGAGTTTTGCTAACAGTTTTTGAATGGTAGATGTTGGTACTGGTTTGAGGGAGAAGGGGGTAGAGTTGGTTTGGCATTTTGGGGGTTGTGGTTGGGTTGTGGGTGTTATATAATTTATGAGTTTGAGTATGGAAGAAGTAAAATAGTTGCTGAAGTTTGAGGCTATCTCAAGGTCTGTGCCTTCAATGTTTGGTGGTGGTGTAGTGGCTTTTCTAGGCTGGAGGATGTTGTTCACTGCAGCCCAGAATTTCTGTGGGTTGTTATTTTGTTTCTTTGTAAGGAAACATAGTGATTTTGTTTATCCATCTTGACCTGCTTTTTTGCTTTGTTTCTAAGTTCAGAAAAGGTTTGCCTGGTGATGGGTGTTTTGTATTGTCGTCAGATTTTCCAGGCTTTATCTCTATCTTTTAGTAAGGTTTTTGTGGGGGGTTTTTTGCAGCCAGGGGGCAGGGTTATTGGGTACCCTGATTGTTTTGAGTGGGGCTAATTGGTTCAGAACCTGTAGGAATGTGGAGTTAAAGTACTCTACTGCTTTATCAAGGGGGAGTGTTTTGAGGGGAACCCAATTACAGGATTTTAGGGTTTCTGAGAATTTGTGTGAGGGAAAGTCTTTACAGGAATGGATTTGTAGCAGGAAGGGTGGGTTGGTACATTTAAAGGGAGAGTGTCAAAGATGCAGGTCCCAGAACACTTCATTTTTTTTCCACCAATGCATACTTTAACTAGTATAAAATGCATCTGTGTCACTCTTTCTGCACCTTTCCCCTTAGTTTTTTTTACAAATTTCACTGTTTTTACTCCAGGAGCGTCCTGTTCTCAGTCTGGTTAGCATAGTACCACCCTCAATGTGACGTTAGCATACACACCCCCTTCCCTACCCTCAGCTCTTTAAATATGACCTTTCCCACCACTATTTTACTTCCCTTGGGAAAAAGAGCACAACCCTGCTGTGGTTCCAATCCTTTATTTAAAAGAAGTATCTACACAAGCTGAATAACCTCCTCAGTAAGTTCAAACTTTTATGTGCCGATCATACTTTTCGACTGACAAGATTATCACGAAATGTCCAGATTTCTGCCTCATATTTTGTTCCTTCCTTCATAAAATTATCGTTTTCTGGCAAATTACTGGCAAACCATTATTGATTTTTATTTAAAAAATAATGACAGGTGTTTTAATTTCAGATGCGATCCTCTTTAGACAAATCGTGCTAATGCATAACCTGGTATTCTATTAAGTTTCAATGTTTGTAATTGAAATATTTAAAAAAGTTTCCCTATTTTGGACCTTCGTCCCACTTTTAGTAATGGCGTAGTCCAGAGTTCTTGCTCTAAGAGGTATGAAATGTATGATGCCGATCTGTTGCTGTAACTAACTTCATTATCTTCATGCAATGAAAATCAACGGAAAGTGTTGCTGTTCTCCGGTGTTCTGTGCAATAAAGAACCAGTGTACCCTATAGCAGCTGTTTGCTGCATCATAGCTATTTTATAACAGTTTATTTTTTCTTCTTCTTTCTTTTACTACAACTGGACAGCTGAAACAGAAGCGCTTAACGCTCTGTGCAGGCAGGTATACACTCTACCAACTGGGCTGCCTGGGGTGCCGATATAAGTACCCTGATGCTCCCCAGTATACTGCACATCCTTGTACAGTATGTCCGTTGTTGCGGGCTACACTACAGCAGCTGTTTGCTGCATCCTAGCTATTGGGAGAGCTGAAACTCAAGGTCTCCATGCAAACAAATCATGCTAATGCAAAACCTGTTATTACATCAACTTGCAAAGTTTGTAAGAGGAATATTTAAAAAGGTTTCTCTATTGTGCACCTTCATCCCACTTTTGGTAATGCCTTAGATCTGGATTTCTTGCTCTACTGTAAAGCACCGCTGTGTGCTATAGCAGCCGTTTGCGGCATTGTTAATTTTAGCTCAAACTTTTCTTGTGTTTTTTTTTTTTTATTTACTATAATCAGAGTCCGCCCTACATTATAGTAGCTGCTTGAAACAAAAGTGAAACAGAAGCGGTCCGTGCAGGCAGGTATACACTGTACCAACTGGGCTGCCTGGAATGCCGATCCCATAATGTAAGTGCCGATATAAGTACCCTGATGCTCCCCACTGTACGTACGGTATGTCCGTTATTCGGTCTACACTACAGCAGCTGTTTGCAGCATCCTAGCTAGTTTCTTAACCTTTTGCTCTTTCCAGGTTACTGTCAATGTTTTGGAATGGATAATTTTGTATGTATTCTTTTTTAAGTAGTTCAGTCCTTTCTGGGTATATGTTCTGTCTGGCCTTGAAAAGCAATCTGATATGCTTTTTAAGTTCATTGTGTTCATAGTCTTATAATTTTTCCTGCACATTCTCATAAGCCATTCTTTTGTCTGACAAAAAATGTAAACACATTAGAGCATGTCTTGGATCTCTTTTCTCTTTCAGTAAGTTCCCCCTCTCTGTGTATCAGATTACGGTTCTCTGTAACTGTTATTTCGACTATCATTTTTCCTTGACAGGAGATGGCTCGCCTTTTATATCCTCAGGAATACCCATAACTCTTGCAGTCTGGCATCTGTATTTATTCTTCAAATCATCTAACTTTTTTAACGATTTCTTCTTAAAGACATTCTTTTTTTTTCACTTGTGTTCATTGTGGCTTTTTATTGTTTTGATTACTTTTTGACCTGAAGTAACTCCATACTTCACTTATTTGTTTATGCTATTTTACTGAAGTTCTGCTGTTGTCAGTCACTTCAGTTTATACAGAAATTAAATTCTTACAAAACAATGCTTATTTTTATGTTGCAATGACACTTCTTTATTATCATCTAAATCCGCTGCACTTCTTTGTCTGTATGTGGTTGCTGTATATTTTACCTAATTTCTTTAGAAGGTCACTGTTTTCCTTAGTTTTGTTAAATCTTGACAAGATAACAGAAACCTTTTTTCAAGAGATTCCTAAAGAATTGTTTGTATTACCAATAGTTCCCTACTGTTATTACTTGAATTACAATTATTTCATATCAATATATTTAATAGTTTGTTTCATCATATCATTAATTTCCATGTGGTATTAATGTTCCAGTATGTGTTTAGTATTATATTGTAATTTGTTATATCTCAAAATGCCCTGCTAAGAACTATTGTCATGTCTTGATTTTGTTTTTATTCTGTTTTGACAATATAGTTTCTGTCTAAACATGACTACCTAGCATAACTCTCAACCTTCCATTTCCAAAATGAGCCCTCATAATGTGGAACAAATGGGCAAAATGTGGAACACATACTAATAGCTTAATAACAGCTTCAATTAGGAAGGTCATAGGATGGCTAAAATATGCTGGTTTTACTTATAAAGAAGATTTTTTAATGAATTAATATGATTAATTTCTATTTACCATGGATTTCACTTAAAAAAAATTCCTAACACTGAATGTGTGACAGTCTTTCAATGTGGAATTTCAAGGAACATGAATTTTTTAAGACCCCCAAATGAGGTACGTTCCTCATAATAAGGTACACTTCAGAGGTATGCTGCCTAGATATGATAAGTAAGGTCCAACAGAGCCATTGACGTGATCCCCGGGGTAAACTTTCTGTTCCCCATCCATTCGTCAAGGTTGCTCTTGAAGAGGGTTAGCGAGGAGCTCTGCCTAATGTAGATTGGAATCTTGTTCCAGATCATGGGAAGTCTCTGTGACATGAATCTATCCCTCCAGCATGTCACATTTATTGTTGGGGTGAGGTTTAGATCCCTAGAGCATGTGGCTCGAGTGGATATGGTTTTCTTCAGGTGGAGCATGTCCATCAATTCTGGGTTGGATGTGGCCTTGTATGTTAGGCAGAGATCACCTCTGAGTAGGCGGTATGCAACCTAGCACAGCTGGAGTTTCTTCAGTCGAGCTGCATAGGGCATCTGTTTGAGGCCAGTGATCCTGTTGGTGAGGTACTTCTGTGGTCTTTCCAGCTGTTGCAGGTGTCTTGTAAGGTACATCCCAAATGGGGCGTTGTACTCTATGATGGGTCTGATGAGTGATGCATAGAGGGGCACAATGACCTATTTTGATCTGGATGCAAACCCTTTTGTGATTAGATGGGCCACATAGAAGGATTTTCTAACCACTTTGGCAATGTGATTATCAAAGGAGAGGTTACTATCAACTTGGGTCCTCAGATCCCTTGTTACGTCTTCCGTATTTAGGGGGCTACCACCTGTGTGGTAGTTTGTGGGTACTTTGTTTTTTCCAAAGGGGATAACTATGCACTTTATGGAATTTAGCTTGAGGCCATGGTTTTCACATCAGGTATCTGTCTCAGTGAGACCCTTTTGGAGGATGTCTGTGTCAGCCATAGTGTCAGTTATAGCCCCTAGTTTGCAATTATCTACGAACTTGGTCAGCCATAGTCCTCCTGTGCTTGCCTGCACCTCTAAGAAGTATATGCCGAACAGGAGGGGTCCTAGGACTGAGCCCTGGGGAATGCCACTTGTAACCGGTTTAGAGTCAGACCTAGCTCTCGCAACTCTTACCATGTGGGTTCTATCCGTGAGCCAGTTGGCAACCCCTCTTGTGATGTAGGGGTTTATGTTCAAGCTGGTGAGCTTGTCTATAATACCTGAATGGGGAATGGTGTTGAAGGCCTTTGTGAGGTCTAGGTAGGCTGTGTGGACCACATTTTCCCTCATCTATAGCCTTGGTAACTGTCGCAAAGAAGTCCACCAGGTTTAGGAGGCATGATCTGCCCTTAACAAAGCAGAACTGGGTAGGGTCCAGTGTTTGGAGGTTCCCAGTGTCTCTGCTAATGAGATCCATGATGATGCCTTCCATAGCCTTGCAGATCAAGCTAGTCAGGCTTATTGGGCGATAATTCCCGGGGTCTGTTGTGGCTCCACCTTTGTGGAGTGGAATAAATGTTGCTGTGTGCCACTCTATGGGCACGTAGCCTGTGGAGAGGCTGAGTTTGAACAGTGTGTTTAGGTGAGGGGTTAGTTCATCTTTGAGCTCGTATAGGATGCAGCCTGTGACAAAGTCTGGTCCCAGTGATGCTGTGTTTTTGGCTTTGGAGAGGGCTGTTTTAACCTGAGTGTCTGTGATTTCAGGGGCACTTAAAATGACAGAGCTGTGAGTGATTGACTACTTAAGCTATTTCTGGTAACTGTGTAATGTTTATTTTATTACTGAATTTCTCTGACTTATGATAACAATAAATTGTTAAAAAGTATTTAATGGTACTTTCACATATTTTCCAGGTTATACGTTTTCATAGCTGTAGTTCCAGTAACTTTTTATATCTCTAGTTAAGTTTTTATATCATCTTCAATCTTGTCTTAATTAGTTGGCAGGAATAACAGCTCTGCCCAGCTATCTGTGACTAACAGCTTCATTAAATTGAAAAGGGTGCTTTGATCAACTTCTAATTTCTCAGAAGGTTCTTAATTTTCCACAGTCTCCCAGGTAATAGCAGCACCACACAGACCAAGAAATGTGAATGCCAACCAGCTTGTTTACACACTGTTACAGCATAAGTGACCTCTGCTTTTGATATATTTTTCTAACAGTCAGCACTTTGGAAAAACATTGTTGTTTATTTGTTTGTTAATTGGATCTACCCACTGCATTTATTTGTCTCATGTCAATTACTTGAAGTTACCCAATATGTATGGCTTTGGGCTCAATTTATATTGCCTATAGTTCATAGTTCAAATTCATGATCTGCAACCAGAAAGTGACTGCAGTCACGGGCACAGTGACTTCTGTAGATCTGTTCTGATGCATAATTACAAGTTCTGTGATTAAACTCTCTGCTTCCTTGTGCATTCTAGCACTGTGCTGCAGACAAGGTGTCTTGAGCAAGATATGTTTGATTATGCTTCGTTTACAAACTCAACTGATCTTATGTTTTTTTTGTGTGACTTCATCCAAAGAACCTTATAAAATCATTAATGGCTACTACACCCTTTCCAATAGCAATTGTTCAGACAGCAGTTTGCACCACTGCTGGTTCCAGCCATACCTCCCAGGTGTTCATACTATTGACAAATATCCAGTTTTGTCCCTTATATTTGTGGTCTGCTCCTCATAAAATGGATGGTTTTCTGTCACATGACTAGGGTCATCTGAGCACTGAAGTCACTGGATAATGGCATACAGTTGAGTCACTTCACAACCAGTTCCATCTTCTTCCTCATTATTTACCTCATCACAGTAGTATAAAAGAGGATTAACCTCATATTCCCATTCTTGGTGGTTGTGTTGATGTATCTTACAGTTTTGTGTCTAATTCGCACATTTCTCTCTCTCTCTTACCTTTTGGAGCACTTACTGCACCTGCAGTCTTGGCAGGCTATGGCCTATCCACATCTCTTTTTATTTACACACGGTTATCCTTGCAGACTCTTTAGTGGCGTGTCAATGGTCTCCCTTTATCTCTCTCTTATGTGTGAAATAAGTCTTACACAAAGTCGTCTTTTAAAAGTGTTTCTGCACTTCTGCCATTATTTTGAGTCTGACCTGTCAGCTGTAAATTTGATTGAATGCATTTTTGTCAACCACAGGGAAAATAGAACTCCAAGGTTTATTTGTACTATGACTCTGGTCGCTCACTGCCAATATTCAGGCGTCCGAGTCTCATGGATTCTACTAACCCTGACTAATGATTGATCAATATTTGCATAGGAAGACCTATGTCTCACAAACTTCAGACAGACTTGTACATTAATACAGATGTCATTTACCAGTCTTAGCACAATGCAATTTCCATGCTCGAAGAATTGTACTGCCTTGGACATCTTTTCTTTGTAGTCATTACTTCTATTTCAATTATCTGCTCACCCATACAGCATGGATTGCAGTTCTCACCAGCCTAGGGAGTTTACTGATGTATTTAGTTGTATTAACCTTTATTACCACATGACTGAGGTGATCGCATACCTGTTGCAATTCCATCCCTGCTCCTTTTTGGAGGGGTGCTTACTAAAAGACTGCAGACATTACAAAATTTCCACTGAGTTGCTTATAAGGTGGTCATTACAGGTGGGCAACCAGTCACTTGAAGAACCAAAGTTAAGAATATGCATTCTACTGCTGTGGAAAATATCACAGTAGGAGCAAGTGAAATCATTTGCTATCTATGACAATGTCACTGACAAGGTCCTGTCTCAATGCAATAATGGCACAATAAGGCTGATTAATTCAGCTCTGTTCATACCTCTCTGATAGCATTCATCTGGCAACCAACTTAATTCTTGCTATTATGTCTATACTACTATACTCAACCCAACGACATTCCTGCTTTTATGTATAAATTTTGTATAAATTACTGTAATCACTATGTGCAACACTGTTTCTACTACTGTACTATTTATTGTTTAATTTTATCTGCATCTATGTTCTTGTTGGAGCTTTTCTCCCCAGGCCTGCTATGAAAAATGGGCACTTTCAGGATCAATGTACTTTCCCAGTACACAAATGCAATTAATAAATAAATAAGAAGATATCTTTTTGCATTGCTTATCATAAACTCAAACTGACCACAGGGTGCTGACTTGACAGAAGATGGGCTAAATTCTTGGCTAGGCTTGTAGAGCACTCAGGGCCAGTAGCCTATTAACTTCTGATCATCTGATGATTCCATACAGATGTCAACCAGAAGTTATGTTCCACTGATTTCCCTTCTGGGCATAACACATGCTTGGAGAACACCTAGTCAAATGTAGGTATGTGCCACTGTAATGTTTTCAGTAAGTTTGCATCTGATCTCATGGTTGATATGGCATCTCCTGTCATCTCAACAAGTGTTAATTTACCCACTTTTACTATGCTTTTTAAAGGTTACCAATACAGCTACCTCTGTGTTCAGACGGTTTCCTGTGGAATATGTACTTCAGCATCCTACTACAGACTTTATCCCCAGTCACTCACCAGGTTCTCCTATATGTGCATATCACACAGCTCTACTTCTTTTTGTGTGTGAGACCCACCTAATGCACATCCTGACAGACTCAGGGTCATCACTTGCCTCTGTGAGTTCAAAGCATTCATAGTATAGTGATACTGATGTTGCTCTCACACCACGCTGCCTCTTTCATCCTCACTCAACTCTCTGTTGTCTTGTCTTTATTTAAATAATTACACATAGCCATATTCTGACACTGGTTGGAACCATGTCACTGACTTCTGTTCAAACACTATGTATGCATTTTTAGCAGACCTTTTGTTCTGCACACCCCCATTTTTGTCTATTACAACTACATGTAGTAGACCTGATGTCTCCACCAGCATCAGAAGTATTTCCATATCTTTGATGTTTCTCTCCATTGGGTGTGATTCCCAAGAATGAAATCTCCTAAGCTGCACGGGCCCATCAGACACGTTTTCCAGGTGTTAATTGCTCTAATACCTGTGCTGTTTGTACGTTCACAGCATGTTAACTCGTTTATCCAAATCTGAGTTTCTATTCTCTTGTCTTCATGTAAATAATAATGACCTTGGCATACTCAAATGGTAATTGTGCCCATTTAAGTAAACAGTTTTCATGAAGTACTGAGTCTGATATCTTGTAAAGGCCTATTGTTATCTACAGCCTATCCTGTGTGTATTGCAACTTCATGTGGCAGACATGATGTCTTCTGTCAGGCACCCCTCACAAGGTACTTTTGCAATCTTTCTATGTGTTATCATTATCCGTTCTTAAACAATTCATCCTGTACTTTGCAGTCTGTTGACCCCCTGGCCCTTTTGTACCACTTGTATTTCTTGCTACAGAGTTAGAGACCACTAGGAATCATAGGTTTACTTATTTACAGATATGTACAGATATTGTCATAATTCTTATCTATATAATAGCTATATACATAAACAACACACATGTTTATATATATATATATATATATATATATATATATATATATATGTGTGTGTGTGTATCTACCTATATATATATTTATTTATTTATTTTATTTTACATTTGTTGACCGGGAATATCCGTCTGGCTACATGTCCATTTTCAGCGGAGGCCCGGGGAGAAAAGCTCCACATAGACAGTAATTTACATTCATATAAACAGAGTATATAATACTTCTTTTGATAATTAATACATAAGGTACAAAGAGACATGCGATTGTTTACAGTTAAGATTTAGAAGGAAAAAATGTCAGAGTAATGCTAGATGCAGAGAAGAGCCTTGAGGAATTCCTATGGAGAAGTAGAGGTTGCGGAGGGTAATGGGTTTAGTCTGGTTTGGAACATTGACAGAGCCACTGGTTTTTAAAGTGAAGGGATAGATTTTTCTTGAATTTGGATAGAGAGGTGATAGTGGTGAGTTGAGGCGGAAGGGAATTCCATATTTTACCAATGGAATTTGCAAACAGCGAGTCACCTCCAGAATTACAGGATTTGACTGTTTGAGCAAGTAGCCTATTTGCTGAGCGCAGACTAGTTAGGTTTAAGTATGGGGTGATTAAATTACGCAGCGCAGGAATGGAGTCAGGTTGAGTGAGAATTTTAAAAGCTACTGTTAGTTGGGTCTGTTGGAGTAGATTTGGTAGTTCAACCCAGCCAAGGTTATGCAGGTTGATATAGTGATGGGTTTTGTAAGGCATGCCAGTAACAAATCTAGCAATGTGATTATAGCACCCTGAGAGCTTATTTAGGTCTGATTTGTACAGGTTGGTGAGTATGGGGGGAGGCATAAAGGAGGGAGGAGAGGAGATGAGACCGGGCTGTGGCCTCTCTTGCCTTGGGAGTTAGAAAGGATCTTATTCGATAAAGAGACCCCAGTTTTTTGTTAACTGTTTTAATAGTTTGGTTAATGTGAAGGTCGAATCTGAGTTTGTTGTCTATGGTAACACCTAGTAATTTGGAGTTTGAGTCTGGGGATATAGTAGTGCCATTTTTGGATTGAACAGAAAAGAGTATAGGGAAAAGTTTATGGGTAGGATGGAAGAGTAATAGTTTGGTTTTTTTAGGGTTAAGGATTAAATGGCAACCTAACAACCAGTCTTCAACTGCAGTCAGACAGTCTTGGGTTTTGGATAGTAGCTTAGCTGGTGACCTGTCCGAGTTTATTAGTGTTGAGTCGTCCGTGTATTGAATGCAGGAGGTCTCGGGGATGACTGTGTGGAGGTTATTAATAAAAATAGAAAAGAGTAGAGGTCCCAGGATGGAGCCTTGGGGAACCCCTGTGGAGTTAGGTAATAGGGGCGAGAGCTTGTTTTGCCAGAGTACGGCTTGATTTCTATCGGAGAGATAGGCATGAAACCAATTAAGTGTTGTGTTGTCTAGATCGAAGGTTTTTAGAGTGTTGTGAAGTAGTTGATGGTTGACCATATCAAAGGCCTTTGATAGGTCTAGAAAGAGAGCGGATGACATGTTTTTGTTGTTCTTGTTATGGTTTATAGTGTCGGTGAAAGACAGGAGGGCGGTAGTAGTGCTATGTTTGGGCCTGAAACCATGTTGTGAGGTAGTTAGAAGCTTGCTCTGGGTTAGGTAGTGTACAAGTTGTTTGTGTATACATTTTTCCATGAGTTTAGCAAGTGGTGACAATATGGCTATTGGCCTGTAGTTGGATAGATCAGTAGATGTCCCACCTTTGTGGAGAGTGATGACGTGGGAGATTTTCCAAATTGAGGGGATAGTAGATTCCGTTATGGTGCGGTTGATTAGGATGGAGATGGGGTAGGTTATGACCTCTGCAGCTTTTTGTAGATAATCAGCTGGTAGAAGGTCGGCAGCAATGGTAGTAGGTTTTAGTTTCTTCAGTAGGGATCTAATGAAGGAAGTGGAAACAGGTTGTAGGTGGAAGGAGGGCTCTGACTTCAGGGTCAAACTTGTGGTAGAGGGGCTGGTGGGAGGCTGTTGTGCAGCTAAGGATTTGATAACATTGATAAAGAAAGAGTTAAAGGTATTGGCCACTTCTTCAGGACTTTTATCATTTAGGTCAGCTGGAGTTGGAGTAGTGGTCTTGCCTGGATGGAGAAGGTTGTTAATACCTGCCCAAAACTTTTGGGGATTATGTTGGTGTTTATCTTGCAGTTGATGGTAATAGTTCTTTTTGTCTAGTAAAATAGATTTTTTTGTCACGTTTCTAAGTTGTTGGAAGTAAATTCGGTCTAGGGGAGCTTTGGAGGCACGCCATTTGTTCCAGGCTTTGTTTCTAAGTTTGATTTTGGATTTAGAGTCTTTTGTTAGCCATGGAGCAGTCTGGTTTTTGACCTTGGTGGAACGTATGGGGGCATGGGAATTGAGTATGTTTGTAAAGGTGGAGTTAAAGGTTGTTACGGCTTCATCGAGAGGGAGGTATTTAAGATTAGACCAGTTACAAGACTGTAGCTCTAGTTGGAATTTAGAGAGGTCAAATTGTTTAGTGTTCCTGATCGATTTATACACTGGTAGTTTGCATCTCCCTACCTTTTTTTTCTCTATGTAGGTTATGAGATGATCACTGAGTTCATTTGGGAGAGTCCCAGATTTATACGCATGGGACGGACTGTTTGTGAGTATCCAGTCAAGAAGACATTCTTTTTGATTGGGGTTGCCAATTCTGGTGGGGGAGGTTATAATTTGTGAGAAACCATGGAGATTTATGAGGGTGGGGTTGGTCTCTGAGGAACATTGGTTCCAGTCTATATTCATATCGCCCAAAATAATAGTTTCTTGGGGGCAGTTGATAGCAAGCCAATTTAACATGTGCTCAAGTGTGTCAGTGTTACTTCCAGGGGGGAGGTATGTCACAATTAGGTTGATACTTTTTTCCTTATTCATTTGTATTTTTAGGGCAATTAATTCTGCATTAGAGATCTGGGGAGGTTGTGAGGGGTTCAAAGTAATATTTAGTGAGCATTTGAAGAGGACGGTGAGACCACCTCCTTTTTTTGTTGGGCGGTCATTTCTGTATATGTTATAGCCTTGTGGGGAGATCTCAATGTCTTTTGTAGCTGGTTTAAGCCAAGTTTCAGTCAGGCACATAATGTCAGGATGCTGAGTGTCTAACAGAGCATGCAAGTTGTGTATTTTGTTGTTTAGGCTTCTTATATTTAGATGGCAGATTAGGAGGGAGTTAGGGAGAAGTGATAGGTTATGAGGGCTAGTGATTGTCATAGGGCCTGGGTTGGGGTGGATGTCTCCATCCTTAGGCAAGTTTTTTCTCAGATATTCTATAAGTTTCAGGAGTTTGAGTAATAATTTGTCAGCATGTTTGGATTTAGGAGAATTCATTCTTGGTTTATGGGGGTGGGGGTACTTGGTGTATTGTACTATATTGGTTGGGTAGTGAGTAGGATAAGCAGTGTAAGGTAAGGTTGATGGCTTACAAGTATGATACTTGGGATAGTGATATCCCTTGTAGGTTTGATCCTCATATTTAGTTAGCACATATAGTGAGGTAAGGACTAATAGAGTAAGGGGCAGAGTTTTTATGGTTGGCTTGAGAATCAGAGAGAGGTGGGGCTTCATGGTGTATAACATAGTTATAGGCGTTTAAGCAGATAGCAAGTGCGGTGGGAGTGGTTCAAGTGAAGGGAGGAGGGGGGATGGAAGAGAAAGTAACGCGTGATTGTGTGAGAGTGTGGATAGTAGTGGGTGTGGTTAGTTAGGTATAAAAGTGGGACCACTGGGGGCGGGTGGGATATGGGGGCAGGGAGAGGTGCGGAGCGAGCCCGAGCACAGCGAGGGCGAGCGGAGCGGGGTTAATCCGACCCCACACTGACCAAGGTAATGGAGAATATAGTTAGGTTTTACTTGTATCATTTGAGTTTTCCCAATATTTTCACCAATTATGGGCCAGAAAGACAGAGTTTAATGTTCCGTTAATGAGATGTTCTGCTGTGTTTCTAGACTCGGGTACGAGCTATAGAGGGTTTTTTTAATTAATCTTATTTGGTAATAATAGTTCTGGATATTGACCTTGTCCGTTTAAGTTACTGTCCTGGACCAGGTCTTTGTAAAGCTTTCAGCTCACTTAACAAGTTCAGTTTAGTGGCGCTTCTTGGTATGGGCAGCCGGGGAAATAACTGGGCAAAACCTGGGAGAAGAAAATATAAACACTTAGAGCTTACTCTCAAACACTGTTGCTTCACAGAGTAGCATACAGCAGGCTTATCCACATGTTCTAAGCATGCATGCTTGCAATCTTTATGTAACAAGCTAAATAGTCAGTTAGAGATTCTTAGGTTACACAAGAATTCTGTCAAAAGCACTCTATCTGTGCTGTTCGCAAGTTATACTATAAACTACAGAGACAAAATCCAACTATGTCGTTTAGACCATCAAACAATATTCTGTTACTATAGCCTGGTGCAACAGTAAAAAATACACCTGCAATAACATTAGTGTAGAAATTGAATGCTGCTACGCTAAAAATAGTATAGCCGTTAGCTTAAACATGTTAGAAATGCAGTCGCTAAACTTGTCACGCTAAAAATAGTATAACTGTTGGCATGAGCATGCTAGAAATACAGTCGCTAAACTTTTAGTGCTTGCTACGTATGTCTACGTATGTGTATTTATATATATATATGTATATCTACCTATAGATATGTATATATATATATATATATATATATATATATATATATATATATATATATATATATATAGAGAGAGAGAGAGAGAGAGAGCTTGGACGTAGTTGCATGTTATGATATTTACAGATTATGCTTTCAGTTTATAACTTAATCAGGGCTGGTACATGGGCAAAGCCAGTTCACTTTGAGACACTATTTGAAGTTTTTTTAAGAGACTTTTGGATGATTGTAGGGTTATACAGTTTGGCAACGAATTCCAGGTTTTGCCAACAGACTTGGCAAACCAGGATTCACTAGCAGAATTATTAGCTTTGTGGGTTTGGACCAGTAGTTTTTTGGCTGACCGTAGGGATCTCAGGTTGCTATATGGCTCAATAATATTTATAAGTGAGGGGGTATCCTCAGGGTGGTACAGAATTTTGTACGCTATTAAGAGCTGATTGAATTGAATTAAGCTGGGCAGTTCTAGCCACTTTAGTTGTTTCAGGTTTTGGCAGTGGTGAGTTCTATAGGTGGAGCCAGTGGCCAATCGGGCAATATGGTTGCAACTATGGGACAGCTTACCTAGTTTGGATTTGTTGAGGTTTGACAGTAAAGGCGAGGCATATAAAAGAGGAGAGAGTAGGTGTGACCAGGCGATTGCAGTCCTAGCCAGTGGGGTTAAAAATGTCTTGTTTCTATACAGTGATCCAGGCTTTTTATTGATGGTCTGTATGGTTTTGTTGACCTGTAGGTCAAATTTGAGATTATTGTCTATGATAACCACTAGAGGTTTGGTGTGTTGATCTGGGGAGATAGTGGTACCATTGTTAGACGTGACAGAGAATGAAAGTGTGGCAGATCTACTAGTGGGTGGGGAGAGTAGAAGTTTAGTTTTATTGGGGTTCAGAACTATGCATTGGTTGGCGAGCCAGTTCTCAATAGTATTAAATGTATTTTGGGTTAGGATTTGCAGTTCGGATGGCGAGGTGGCTCAGCAGATCAGAGTGGAATCATCTGCATATTGAATGGTTGCTTTAGCGATAGCAGTGTGAAGGTTGTTGATAAAAAATAGAGAGGAGTAGTGGCCCTAGTATGGGGCCTTGAGGGACACTACGTGTGAGAGGTAGCTGGCTGGAGAGTTTGCCCTGCCGTAGTACCGCCTGTTGTCTACCAGTCAGGTAGGACTGGAACCGCTGCATTGTGAGCTTATTGAGGGAAATAGATTTTAGACAAAGAATGAGAAGTTCATGGTTTATCATGTCAAAGGCTTTTGATAGGTCAAGAAAGAGGGTAGAGGATAGCCTATTGTTATTCCAGTTTTGGTTTATGGCATTAGTAAAGGAAAGGAGGGCTGAGGTGGTGCTGTGGTATGGCCTGAAACCATGCTGGGAGTTGTATAGTAAGTTATTCTGTGTAAGGTATTGCATTAGTTGCTTGTGTACACACCTATCCATTACTTAGACTAGTGGGGAAAGATTGGCAATGGGTCTATAGTTGGATATGTATGTAGAACTATCACCTTTATGGAGTGGGATGACATGGGATATTTTCCAGAGGGAGGGGATAGGGCTTTCGGATAAGGTTCTGATGATAAAGATAGATATAGGATATGCAGTGGCATCTGCAGCTATTTGTAGGTACTCTGCAGGGAGGAGTTCAGCAGCGAGGGTGGTAGTTTTCGTTTTTCATAAGTGTTTTGATAAAAATAGTGGATATCGGTTGGAACCTAAACTGGGGTGATTAGTGGGTATATTAGGGGTGTGGTTTAAGTTTGTGAGGGTTATTTGATTTGCTAGGGATTGGATTGTTTCAGTGAAAACGTTATTATAAGCGCCAGCTATGGTCTGTGGGGAACTGTGCGTGTGGTTAGCTGGGGTTAGGGTTGTAGAATGACCTGGATGAAGTAGTTGATTTAAGCCTGCCCAGAAGTTTTGAGGGTTGTTTAGGTGTTTTTGCACTAGATTTATGTAGAAGCTTTTTGTATCTAGTAAAATAGATTTTTTGGATCATTCCAGTGTTGACGATATTTCAGATGGTCAAGTGGGGCTTCAGTTGTTCTCCAGCTGTCCCAGGCTCTGTTGCTATTTTTGATTTTAGATTTGGAATCTTTTGTGAGCCATGGGTGCTGTGTTTGATTTACATTTTATTGTACATGCTGGATCTTGGGAATCAAGGATACTTAAGAATTTAGTGTTAAAGTGAGCTATAGCCTCTTCTAATGGTAGATTTTTTAGTTTTGACCAGTCATCTGCTTTCAGTTCATTTCAGAATATAGCAGTGTCAAAGTTTTTCTTGTTTCTAAGTGTTTTATATTTGTTCTGGTGAGGGTTTCCCGCCTTATGTTTTATGATTTATTGTTTCTCTTGCATGAAATTAAACTGTAACAGCTTTTTCTTTTCCATAATTGTACCTGTAACTAATATTTGTAAAGCAACATTTTGTTACTAAACTATGTAATGTGGAGCTTTTCTCCCCGGGCCTCCACTGAAAACAGGCTCCCTGAGCCCAATGGACCTCCCGGGTCATCAAACTGGAAATAAATAATAAATATAGGTTAGTAAATGGTCGCGAAGGTCATCAGGGAGAGTGCCAGCTGTGTACAGTTGGGGTCGGTTGTTAACTAGGATCCAGTCTAGGATACTTTCCCTGTTGGTCGGTTTGTTTATCCTAGTGGTAGAGGTTATGCTCTGTTTAAACCCAGATAAGTTTATAGGGGTGAGGGTGGGTTTAGAGGAGCAGGGGTGCCAGTCACTATTGAAGTCACCAAGAACTATGTTTTCTTGGGGATATGTGGTGGATAACCAGTATAGGATATTTTCTAGGGTATTTAAGTTGTTGCCTGGCGGAATGTAACTACAGACAACGTTCAAGCATTTGTTCTGGTTAATCTGTAGTTTGGTTATGAGGAGTTCTGCATGAATTGGGGTGGTTGACTGATGTCTCTATTAACAGAGTATTTTTGTAAAGGACTGCTATCACACCTCCTTTCCTTGTAGTACGGATGTATGTGTAGGATATATATATATATTATGCATGTGTGCTCCTATATGTACATATATATATATATATATATATATATATATATATATATATATATATATATATATATATATAGATATATATATATATATATATATATATATATATAGGTTCATAGGTAGGTACTAGGCTATTGGCCCTAGGGCCTATATAAGTCTAGCCAAAAGGTACCTTGGCTTTCGTCACCCAAGAAAATTATTTTCCTGTGCCACTGTCGAGCAGAGCTACAGAAGTGATCCCCAGGGTGAATTTCCTATCTTCCATCCAATCATCAATATTTTTCTTGAAGAGTGCTAATGAGCTTTGTTTGATATAGATAGGTAGTTTGTTCCAGAGTATGGGAAGTCTCTGGGACAGGAATCTATCCCTCCAGCATGTTCTGTTTATTGTGGTGACAAGGTTTAGGTCCCTAGAGTGTGTAGCTCATAGGGATTGGGATTTCTTTAAGTGGAGCATGTCTAAAAGCTCTGGGTTTGACATAGCTTTGTGTGTTAGGCAGAGATTGCCTCTGAGTAGGCGATATGCAACGGAGTAAAGCTGCAGTTTTTTGAGACAGTCTGCGTAGGGCATCTGTTTGAGGCTGGTAATCCTCTTTGTGAGGTATTTCTGCGGCCTTTCCAGTTGTTGTAGATGCCTTGTGAGGTACATACCAAAAGGGGCATTGTACTCTGTAATGGGTCTAATGAGTGACGAGTAGAGGGGAACAATGACCTCTTTTTTCCTGGATGAGAAACCTTTTGTGATGAGGTGTGCCACATAGAAGGATTTCCTGACTACTGTGGCCATGTGATTATCAAAGGAGAGACTACTGTCTACCTGTGTCCCAAGGTCTCTAATCACACTTTCAGTGTTAAGTAGACTACCGCCTGTGTGGTAGCTCATGGGTACAGAGTTTTTACCAAAAGGGATGGCAATGCATATTTTGACATTGAGCTTGAGGCCATGGCTTTGACGCCAGGCATCTGTCTCAGCGAGGCCCTTTTGTAGGATGTCCACATCTTTTGGAGTTTTGATTATGGCTCCTAGTTTACAGTCATCTGCGAACTTCATTAGTCAAAGACCTTCTGTGTTAGCCTGTACTTCAGAGAAGTAGATACCAAACAGGAGAGGACCCAGGACTGAACCCTGTGGTACTCCACTTGTCACTGGTCTGAAGTTGGATTTGGAGTCTGCTACTTTCACAGTGTGGGTTCTGTCAGTGAGCCAGTTGGCAGCCCATCTTGTGACATAAGGATTTATACCTAGTTTAGTGAGTTTATCTATAATTCCAGAGTGGGGGATGGTGTTGAAAGCCTTGGCAAGATCTAGATAGGCTGTGTGAACCACCTTACCCTCATCTACAGCTTTGGTGACTGCTTCAAAGAAGTCTATCAGGTTTAGGAGACATGATCTTCATTTTACAAACCCGAACTGGTTGGGGTCCTGAGTTTGGAGATTACCAATGTCATTGTTTATAAGTTCCATGATGATACGTTCCATAGCCTTGTAGACCAGGCTCGTTAGGCTAATGGGGCGGTAGTTTCCGGGGACCGTGGTGGCTCCCCCTTTGTGGAGTGAGATAACTGTCACTGTGCACCATTCAGTGGGCACATAGCCTGAGGTGAGGCTATGATTGAACATGGTACTTAGGTGGGGTGCCCGTTTGTTCTGTAGTTCATGTAGAACACAGCCTGGGATGTTGTCAGGTCCCATGGATGCTGTGTTCTTGGCTTTGGATAGTATGTTTTTTACCTGTGCAGCCGTGATTACAGGAACTTTGCATTCTTCTTGTATAGAGATGGGCCCTTTAGGGGATTACAGGGGGGTAAAGTTAGCATTGAACCTATCTGCCAGAATGTTGGCAATATCAGTTGATTCTGTATATTTAGTGCCGTTGTGCTGTAACTCAGAGCAGATCTGAGTGTTGCCATTAAGATTCTTGACATAGCTATAGAATGCTTTGTGGTTGTCTTTAGAGTCAGTGGCGATTTTGTTTTCGTAACTAGCTTTGGAGGATTTTATGAGGGATCTCAGCTTCTTACTGAGGCTGACCAGGGAGTTTCTCCAATCATGGGATTTTACTCTTTTTTTGCAACAGTTTCTTTCTTCTGTTGCAGAGATTGTTTATGGCAGGGGGACCACCAGATTGGCTTACTTTTTTTGGAGGATAGTATCTTGGTTCTGTTAGGGATTGCACGATCCATGCATTCATGTAAGTGCTTATAAAGTGCATTTGTGTAGGATTCAGCAGTCATACTTCTATTGTCCATCAGCATGGGTGTCGTGAATTTTGCCACTTCTGTCTTAAGAAGCGTGAAGTTGGCTTTGGAGAAATTTTTTACTGTGGTTTCCTAATGGAGGTGGGAGAGGGATGTGGATATATATACATATATATATATATATATATATATATATATATATATATATATATATATATATATATATAAATGGAATACATGCATATGATCGAACAGAACATAGCCGACCATCACATTTTCTGAATGGAAATGTGTAATCACATTCAGGTGAACAGTCAAAATGTCAAACATAACACTGAATTCGACATTTCCGATCGCTCAACCACCACAAGTGCTACCATGGGTCAAGAAGGGGGGATATTAGCCTGCCTGGCGTTCGATGTTCATGGATTCAGCATTTGAAAATTCAACATTGTGGAAACTTGGGTCACTGCCTTTGACATTTAGGATGTCGGACAACCAACGTTCGATTAAATGCATATATATATTTATGGGTCTACTTTACATGGTCAGCATTTCAGAAAATCGAAGACCATATGGCCGAGACCATATGATCGACTTTCGAAATTGCGACCTTGTTTTAAAAAAAAAAAGCCACACTAACTTACCTTCACATTGCTGACCCCCAGTCTTCACCTGCCTGTAAGCCACTCCAGACTTTTTCCGGTGAATCACTTGCACTGCTTTGTATAAATGCTATCAAACAGTACTTTTACTTAAGATACAACTGTCAGGCCTTAACTGAATAAGCTCATTGTCTTATATTGGGTTAATCTCTGACCTCCATCTCTCCATACAGCACAGACAGCCATATTCTTGCTCTGTCTAATGTAGATTGGAATCTTATTCCAGAGCATGGGAAGTCTCTGGGACAGGAATCTATCCCTCCAGCATGACTTACTTATTGCTGTGCTGAGGCTTAGATCCCTAGAACATGTGGCTGAAGGGGATATGGTTTTCTTTAGTTGGAGCATGTCCATCAATTTTGGCTTGGATGTGGCCTTGTATGTCAGGCAGAGATCACCTCTGAGTAGGTGGCAGGCCAATGGGAAGGGGAGTGGCCAACTAGAAAGGGGAGGAGCTATGCTCAAAACCACAAAAACTGGAACTTTAAATACGCTGCCCTGGGTGCCAAACTGTCATTATGAGAGTCCAATCAAGACAATGTGAAGTGTAGAAGAATATTTCAATGCATTAGCTGCATGACAGCTTACTTAATATCTAGATGGAAACAAAAAGGTTGTGAGGCATGAAAAAATAAATTACTTTTTAAATACATTACTGGAATGCTAGTCAAAATCAAGTACAAGAAAAACAAGTAGCACTCAACTCAAACCACTTCTCCTTGCACTGCAGTTTTAATTATAATTTATATTCAGCTTTATAAAACGTACCAAGTAACATGCTGAAAGTAGCAGTCTCTGTGATACCCCTACTTGTAAAAATGTTTCTTATCCAAAAAAGACTTGCTGCCTGACAACAACTATCTACTTGTTTCATTGGGAAAACATGATCAAAGTAAAAAATGAACAGCAAACAAGAAACAAGCTCAAGATACATTGCTCAAAGGATTACTGCACAGGTAAGTAACCACACATGATAGATGAGCTTCTTAAAGTACTGTAATTCTGTCCTTTATTACAAATACTGTCATATGCATTTCAATACCCAAGGCTTATATGTTATCTAGTTATGTACATATTCTCTGCATGGCAACAACAAAAAGGCTTTCAATGTTGGTGATTCTTTAACAGTAGTTGCATCTTACAATCTCAGACTAGCCTACCTGATGGTCATGAAGGCATTGTTAAACACAGAGCAATGGGCACTTTCTGAATAATAATAAGTATAATCAACAGTAAAAATATGACAGAAAACCAGAACATTCTGCAAAATCAAGCAAGGACAGATGAAAAGCCACTGTAGTGCTTGTGTCTACCTTGGATGGGGGGGGGGGTACTCTGCACACTTAAACTGCATAACTGCTCCTTGCCTTGCTTGGACACATCCAGAGTCACGACATGGGGGAGTGGGGTGCGACAAGTATGTCACTACTTGAAATGTCTCTGACTGCGATGGCCCTGACAGATTTGTCATACCTCTCAACCTCAGAGCAAGAAATCTGGACAAAGCCATACACAAAAGTGGGACAAAGGCCCAAAAATAAGGACAATATTTAAAGATTGCTCTTATAAACTTTCTAATAGAATAGTAGGTGTTGCATTAGTATGAATTTTCTGAAGGATATGAAATATGAAACTCAAATGTCTGTCATTTTCTTACTTCAGTCTTTAATGATTTGCCACTAATTTGCCAGAAAACCACAATTTTATGAAAAATGGGCCAAAAATGTGATGCAAAAATGTAAAATAGCCACACAATACAGCTGGGGACCTGTCAAAGGGACACTTTTTAATATTAGTACTGTTAGCTTGAGCAGCTGACAAAATAAATTAATCTACACGCATTTCTGAAATAAAAGTAATCTATAATTCTGATTATTACAGTTATTTATTAATTGTAAACCCTCCACATTTTCTTCCAAAACTGCCATTTTTGCAGAGGAATTATTAGAGGGAGAGAAGCATTTTAAGCCAAAATCGGGGACAGTTGAGAGGTTTGGATATGCCCAATTCTATAAAGCAATTTGCACATACCTCTCAACCTGTTAACACAGGAAATCTGGACAAGACCAAATATATATTGGGAGAACATACAAACAGTACTAATAATTGCTCTTGTATAAACGTAGTTGATAGAACAGGTCTTGCTTTAGCATGCATTTTTCTGAAGGTTAAGAAGTCTGAAACTCAATATCTGTCATTATTTAGTGACTTAATTCCTAAATGATTTGCCAGACAAACTAAAAATAAGAAGCAAAAAGCTATTCATTCTGTGAAAATCTGGACAGTTGAGAGAGGTATAGTTCAGCTGAGCCGGGGCTGTCTGAGTTTGCCATCCTTCCCCCTCACAAAATCATGGTTGAATGGAGCCACCCCCTGCAGCCACTCCAATGTCCCGTTACTTGGCTCTTTCACCCCATTTACTATAAACACTGCAATGTGCATACTGCTTTACTTCTACAATGATTTGGATTTCATTTGAAAGCTTTATTTTGTATTTTACAACACAAACACTAAGACATCTGCTGAACAAAGCAGTGCAGTCTCACAATGAAAACAGACTCAGCATTAAAAACTCTGCCCTTGAAAGTCACATTTTTTGAAACAGCATTGAAATCCACATTCAAAGAAAATACATTTGGGTAGTATAAAGATTAACTTTGGGATGTTTTCAAATAATAGGCCCCTTGCACACAAAACATACGTGTTGTGTGATACACCTTCCTGATTGTATTAAATTATATTCCTTGTATAATACAGTACAGTTGTTAGAGAGTGTTTTAAATTTGTTTTAAACATTTTTCCAGTAAACAATGAAGTAAAATGCATGCACCAATAATGACAAAACTGCCCAACTGAGAACATTTCCATCATAAAAAAATCCACCAGTATATATGCACAATCTCACAGAAGTAAGTCATCTAAATAAATTCACATTAAAGAGATCTGTAACTAATGAATAGGTTGCTGCTAGCAAACAACTTTATGTTTCATTCTTTCATCTATAAATAAAGTGCCTGTAGCCCCTGAGGAATAAATTGCCTATATTGCATTAAAAAAAGATAAGGTAGTAATATTGCAACAGGAAATGGATGGCAAACTAACAGGTTCATAGTTACTAGGTATCTTTGCCAAAGAGGACAGTTTCAGTACAGCAGCATCCACCCTCTGTGGGAGTTGAACCCACAGTGTTCGCATCAAAAGCAAGTACACTACCTGTTGTGCTATTAACAATGCAAGCAGACTCAACATAATCTCCTCAATACTCAACTGTATCTCTCAACTTCACAGCACAAGAAATCTGGAAAAAGACAAAATTTATTGGGGGGGGGGCAAAAGCCCAAAAAACAGGGACACATTAAACATTGTTTGTATAATTTTGGAAAGTTGTTAGAATAAAAAAAATATGCTGTTTTGCCACCATACATTTTACTGCCCAGTCTTGAACCCAGGTCCCTGTGCAAAACACTCAGAGTAACATACCACTATGCCATATCAGCTGTTTTGTGAAAGAGAGGAAGACTGAAACTTAAATGGCTACCATTTAGTGAATTCAGTTCTCACCACAGCTGTCAACCTCTAGCACAAAACACCTGGACAATCCCAGTAATGGGGGAATACAGCCCTCAAACATATTCAGTGAATTCAGTTCTCGCCATAGCTCTCAACCTTAGCACAAAAACCTGGACGAAGCCAATAATGGGGGAATACAGTCCCAAAAATAGGGACACATTTCAAATATTTATCTTATAAGCTTAGAAAATTGCTAGAATAAAAGGTTGTGTGTTACTATGTACTTTCTGAAGAATACGAAGTCTGAAATTCAAATGCCTGTCAATTTTATTTATTTGACATTTGTTAATCAGGAAAGTCTGACTTGGAACAGAAAACAATATTAGCAGAGGCCGAGGGAGAAATAATGCAGACACGTGTATTTGTAACTTGGGAAGACACAACAGCAAACCCACAGAGGACATGCAGACTCTATACAGAAGGCACCCCAGCCAAGAATCAAACCAGAGAACCTGTAGCTGTGAGGCAACAATGCTACCACTGCACCATCGAATATCTAAGGATTTAAACATTCAGAAACCACAAATGTTATGAGGAACAGAAGAGAACAAAATATGAGACAAATCTGCAAAAAAATTCAGAAATGGTGCTGGGTAGGGAATTTAGGCTGTTGTTACCTGCACTCAAGATACAGGGTTCAAGCCTAATCTCTACCCATACACAGGTTCTCTGTAGCCACCAGTATAAAGCAACTGGGGCATTTCACACACACACACACACACACACACACACACACACACACACACACACACACACACACGCATTTACCAAAGCTCCGTGCCATTCAGGCAGTTACAAAACCAAAGCTCCATGCCAAAACGAAAGCTCTGTTCAAGGCAGCAATAATCAGACACAATGGCAAGGCAGTTAAAGCAGCAATAATCAGCTCCGTTCAGGCAGTTACAAAAGCAAAGCTCCATTCAGGCAGTTACAAAAGCAAAGCTCTGTTCAGGCAGTTACAAAACTATAAAAGCAAAGCTCTGTTCAGGCAACTACAAAAGCAAAGCTCTGTTCAGGCAGTTTCAAAACTACAAAAGAAAGCTCTGTTCAAGGCAGTTACAAAAGCAAAGCTCCATTCACAGCAGCAATATCAGACACAATAGCAAGGCAGTTAAAGCAGCAATAATCAGACACAGCAGCTACCTGTAGCTTTGTTCACTTCCACTTAACTCCGTCAAGACGCAGCAAAATCCATTAGCTTTGTTTCATGGCAGCAATAATCCTTCAAGGCAGCAGACCGCTAACTTCAAGCCAAGGCAGCAACCTGCCTAAATGGTCCAATTTCCGGTTCCTGTTGCTTGTTCCAACATTTAAGACTGCAGACCTTGTAGTCCGATCCCCTTCCAATCTATCCAGTCCTACCGCACAGACTTCTGGGAAATTAGCAGTCTGCTGCCTTCTTCCTGAATCCGGACTGGGAAGACAGCAGTCCAGATTATGTTATGTAAGAAATCTAGGAATGTACCATTGTGTGGTCACAGCTGGGGGGGCTGCAGTCCTATATCATGAGCCACCACTGGTAGGCGGTATGCAACCGAGTACAGCTGGAGTTTTTTCAGTCGAGCTGCATAGGCATCTGTTTGAGGCCAGTGACCCTCTTGGTGAGGTACTTCTGTGGTCTTTCTAGCTGTTGCAGGTGTCTTGTAAGGTACATCCCAAATGGGGCATTGTACTCTATGATGGTTCTGATGAGTGATGCATAGAGGGGCACAATGACCTCTTTTGATCTGGATGCAAACCCTTTTGTGATTAGGTGGGCCACATATAAGGATTTTCTAACCACTTTGGCAATGTGATTATCAAAGGAGAGGGTACTATCAACTTGTGTCCCCAGATCCCTTATTACGTCTCCCATATTTAGGGGCTACCACCTATGTGGTAGTTTGTGGGTACTTTGTTTTTTCCAAAGGGGTGCACTTTTTGGCATTTAGCTTGAGGCCATGGTTTTGACACCAGGTATCTGTCTCAGTGAGACCCTTTTTGAGGATGTCTGTGTCAGCCGGAGAATCAATTATAGCGCCTAGTTTGCAGTTGTCTGCAAACTTGGTCAGCCATAGTCCTCCTGTGCTTGCCTGTACCTCTGAGAAGTATATACCAAACAGGAGGGGTACTAGAACTGAGCTCTGGGGAATGCCACTTGTAACCGGTTTAGAGTCAGATCTAGCTCCCGCAACTCTTACCATGTGGGTTCTGTCCGTGAGCCAGTTGGCAACCCATCTCGTGACATAAGGGTTTATGTTCAAGCTGGTGAGCTTGTCTATAATACCTGAATGGGGAATGGTGTTGAAGGCCTTTGTGATGTCTAGGTAGGCTGTGTGTACCACCTTTCCCTCATCTATAGCCTTGGTAACTGTCACAAAGAAGTTCACCAAGTTTAGGAGGCATGATCTGTCCTTAACAAAGCCTAACTGGGTAGGGACCAGTGTTTGGCTGTTCCCAATGTCTCTGTTAATGAGATCCATGATGATGCATTCCATAACCTTGCAGACCAAGCTAGTCAGGCTTATAGGGTGATAGTTCCCGGGGTCTGTTGTGGCTCCACCTTTGTGGAGCAGAATAACTGTTGCTGTGCGCCACTCTATGGGCATGTAGCCTATGGAGAGGCAGAGTTTGAACAGTGGTGTTTAGGTGAGGGGTTAGTTCATCTTTGAGCTCATGTGGGACGCAGCCTGGGACACCGTCCAGTCCTGTTGATGCTGTGTTTTTGGCTTTGGAGAGGGCTGTTTTAACCTCATTGTCTGTGATTTCAGGGGCACTTAAAATGACAGAGCTGTGAGTGATTGACTACTTAAGCTATCTCTGGTTACTGTGTCATGTTTATTTTATTACTGAATTGCTCTGACTTATGATAACAATAAATTGTTTAAAAGTATTTAATGATACTTTCAAATATTTTCCAGAGTTGTTGAACTACAGGTTATACGTTTTTATAGGTGTAGTTCCAGTAACTTTTTATATCTTCTAGTTAAGTTTTTATATCATCTTCAATCTTGTCTTAATTAGTTGACAGGAATAACAGCTCTGCCCAGCTATCTGTGACTGACAGCTTCATTAAATTGAAAAGGGTGCTTTGATCAACTTCTAATTTCTCAGAAGGTTCTTAATTTTCCACAGTCTCCCAGGCTAGGTAATAGCAGCACCTCACAGGCCAAGAAATGTGAATGCCAACCAGCTTGTTTACACACTGTTACAGCATAAGTGACCCCTGCTTTTGATATATTTTTTCTAACAGTCAGCACTTTGGAAAAACATTGTTGTTTATTTGTTTGTTAATTGGATCTACCCACTGCATTTATTTGGCTCATGTCAATTACTTGAAGTTATCCAATATGTATGGCTTTGGGCTCAATTTATATTGCCTATAGTTCATAGTTCAAATTAATGATCTGCAACCAGAAAGTGACTACAGCCATGGGCACAGTGACTTCTGCAGATCTGTTCTGATGCATAATTACAAGTTCTGTGATTAAACTCTTTGCTTCCTTGTGCATTCTAGCACTCTGCTGCAGACAAGGTGTCTTGAGCAAGACATGTTTGATTTTGCTTCTTTTACAAACTCAACTGGTCTTAGGTTTTTCTTGTGTGACTCCATCCAAAGAACCTTATAAAGTCATTCTTGGCTACTACACCCATTTCCAATAACAATTGTTCAGACAGCAGTTTGCACCACTGCTGGTTCCAGCCATACCTCCCAGGTGTTCAGACTATTGATGAATATCCAGCCTTATATTTGTGGTCTGCTCCTCATAAAATGGATGGTTTTCTGTCACATGCCTGGGGTCATCTGAGCACTGAAGTCACTGGATAATAGCATACAATTGAGTCACTTCACTACCATTTCCATCTTCTTCCTCATTATTTACCTCATCACAGTAGTATAAAAGAGGATTAACCTCATATTCCCATTCTTGGTGGTGGTGTTGATGTAGCTTACAGTTTTGTGTCTAATTCGCACATTTATGTCTGATACCATTCGCTCCAAAACTTATTAGTCACTGAATAAAAATATGAATGTATATTCATACATATTTATACCCACAAATGTAATGGAAACAGGTAAAAACTATGCACATAACCGTTACTGGAATATCAGGGATGTAGGGCTAGTATTGCATACATGGTGAGTAGTGAATTATTTTGGAAAATGAAATTCTTTCTTTACAAGTAGTTGGTGTCTGATAACTTCATGTATGTAGTGACTGGGGAAGCATAATTTGAAACCATTGTGAAAAAACTGTCAGGGTATAGTACTGAATCTATGTTAGGGTGTATATGTGGCAGTAACACCATGACTAGATCAACATATGTGACTGTATATTTGCATCTCTCTCTGTCTCTCTCTCTCTCACTAAGAAATATATCTACTTCAGGGGCTTGCAGTGTAAAAGCTTCGCACGTCACATGGTGGGGAAAATTTCACTGAAGTTCAGAAAGTTTGAATGGTTTAACATGGTGATTCCCGAAGCGTGCAGAATGGGCATACTAATGTTCTCTTCCCTGTAGTGAAATTTTAGAGTTGGTACATGCAATTAGCAGGGTGTGTTGCTGGTGCCAGGGGGCATGCCACCATGGCAAAAATTAAAAAAAAAAATTTCTACATACATACACATACATTCATACATATGTCGGTGTGTGTGTGTGTGTATATATATATATATGATTGTAAGTTAGGAAGTTAGTGTTAAAACAAGTCAGCATTCAATGCCCCTGTCTAGCAGGGACACAGGTGGAATACCAGGGGTATATTGCTTGTTTCCCATCCAGTTATCGAGATGGTGCTTAAAGGGATAGTAAGGTACTCTGCTTGATGTTTACAGGGAATCTATTCTACAGATTGCTGAGTTTCTTGGACACCAGTCTGTCCCGTGAACAAGTGCTATTAGTTACACAGACCATGCTGTGGTCTCACAAGGGGAGGAAGTATACCAATTGGCCTGTATTTTGAGCATTCTTATGAGCAGGCACCTTTAAGGAGTATGATGATATGAGAAATTTTACACAGCTTGGGGATATACTGCTCAGTGATGGAACGGTTGATTAGGATAGAGATAGGGTAAGAGATGGCATCTGCTGCCGATCTGAGAAAGTGATTATGGAGTAGGTCAGCAGTGATGGAGATAGGCTTTAGTTTGTTTATTAGTTTTTTTCTTTAATTGCGCTACTTTGTAGTGCTCTGATCGAAAAATAATTGGTTTGTTACTTATCCAAGGATTCGACCAGCAATAACTCTCAGTCCTCCCCTTTCACTCTCAAATCCATTCCTACCCACACTATAAAAAAGCTCCTACTACAGTTAAAACCTTGTTCTCATGCCCCAGATGACATTCCATCCAGCTTTCTCAAACTAGCCGCTGATGGCATAGCCCTTCCCATCAGAATCCTAATAAATTGCAAGGTCCAGGAATCCTACGTACCACACCTCTGTAAAAAAAACCTTCATCATCCCCCTCCACAAAGGAGGTAACAACTTTTCAGTCTCCAACTTTTGCCCTATTGCTATCCTGTCCCCTATCTCCAAGATACTTGAAAAATGTATTCACCTGCAACTTTTACCCTAACTGCTTGACAACCAACAATTGACTCTTACACAACATGGGTTTAGACCAGGACATAGCACCACCACTGCCCTCCTTTCCTTCCTCAAAATCATCAACTCTGCCCGCAACTCTGGTAACATAGTTTCTACCCTACTCCTCACCTTATCCAAGGCCTTTGATACTGTCTACCATGAGCTCCTGCTTTCGAAACTCTCTCATCTTAATCTCTCCTCTTCTTCTATCAAATGGTTCACCAGTTATCTTTCAGCCAGGAAACCAGCTGTAAAACGGAACTACTGCACTTACTCTTTCCTTCACACCCCAACATGGTGTACCTCAAGGATCTATATTGGGTCCATTACTATTTAATATTTTTATCAATGATTTCCACTAAAAGATTCCCAATGCTAAACTCATGCAATACACAGATGACTCTACTATCATCTGCTCTGCCAAAACTCTACCCATATTAATAAACCTTAATAAAGACCTCTCCTCCACTGAGTCTTGGATGCTTGCCAACCATCTAGCTCTTAATGCCTCCAAATCCAAAATAATGATTTTTACCCCTTCTAGACATACTGCTGTTGACAAAGCATCCTTCTCTATACTCAGTCTAAACAAAACATGTATTGAAATAGTTCCCCCATGCAAACCTTCTGGGCGTCCTTATCGATGACCAGCTAAAGTTACATCCACCTACAAACCAATATAAAAAAAACATCAAAAATAGAACTGCTTTATCATCACAGACGCTCCTTTCTCTTTCATGCTAACAACTCCTATCTACCACCTACCACTTCCCCTCCCTTTTGTGTGGAGCCACACTACTCAGTAATCTCCAATCAACCCTGAAATCTAAACTATCCCCATGCTATAATAACATTTCTATGTTTGCCACAGGATCTAAATCCTCCACTCATCATTATAACTCCCTCCATGCACTAAACTGGTTGGAACTCGCAAGCTATCTAACTTTCCATCAACTAACAACAAATTTTTAAACCCTCTTGCTGTCGATCATTCTCCTCTTCCTTAAAACTTCACCAGCCACACAGAACACTTAGATCCACAAATCAAAACCTCTTGGAACTTTACAAGCCTTTACATTCCCAGGGCAACTCTTACTATCATTCTCCCTTGCTAGATTATGGAACTCTCTTCTCCCTCACATTAGAACTACCAAGAATCTCTCTCCCTTTAAAACCTTACTCCACTCTCCTCTCTCTGGGAATGCTCCTGTACTAATCCTACCTGAATCCTGACACCTATCTCTATCTTATCCTACTCAAAACTCTGCCATTGCTTAAATTCTTTTGTCTACAATTATGATGTACTAAATGAGCATTAATTTGTTCTTCTTGTAAATATCTTATAAGTGGTTGACTTAGTTCTTATATTTGAATGTTTTTATAATACTGTATTTCTGTATACAGTAGTTAATTTGTTGCTCTTATATGCTGTACTAGTTATCACTTTTGAATATATTTTAATATTATCTTTTTGTCTGGACCGTTTCTCCTCGGGCCTTCGTTGAAAACGGGCTACCTTGGCCCAATGGAATTTCCCAGTTAACAAACTATTGTAAATAAATACATATAAATAAATAAATATCCCATAAGAAGACATAAGGAAGTATAGCTGTATAGGATGCAATTGCTGACATGGGAGTTATTTTTGGAGGCTATGATATCCATGTTATTTATGGGGGTGGGGTTTGCAGTTGGGGAATTTCCAGTTTTCCGTAGTTGTGTAATGTTACCCCAAATTTTGTGCGATTGTTTTTGTGTTTTTTTGGATCATGGTGTACTATAAATTTTTATCCGTCTTGATGTCTTTTTTAACTATGTTTCTTATTTGTCGATAAATGATAAGGGAAGTTTGTTTTTTGGTGTCTTGATTTCGGGACCAGGCTCTGTCTCTCTGTTTGAGGAAGGTTTTGGTACCCTTAGTTAGCCATAGGTTCATAGGTGTGTACTAGGCCAATGGCCCTTGGAGCCTTTACAAGCCTTGCCCATAGAAGTCCACTGGTATCATGCCGCCATTAGTTCCCAGTGCCTCTATCAAGTAGTTACTGGAGTGATCCCCGGGGTGAACTTTCTATTTCCCAGCCACTCATCAAGATTTCTCTTGAAAAGGGGCAGTGAGGTGCTCAGCTTAACAGGTATGGGAAGTCTATTCCAGAGCATTGGCAGTCTCTGGGTTATGACCCTGTCCCTCCAGCTTGTTCTGTTGATGGTGGTCATGAGGTTGAGGTCCCTGAAGCTTGTGGTGCAGCGTGACTGGGATTTCTTTAGGTGTAACTTTTCGAACAGGGCTGGGTCAGACATTGCTTTGTAAGTCAAGCAAAGATTGCCTCTTAATAGACAATATGAGACAGGGAAAAGCTGGAGTTTTTTGAGTCTGTCCATGTAGGGCATGTGTTTAAGGCCTAGGATCCTCTTTGTGAGGTACTTTTGAGGTCTTTCCAGCTATTACAGGTGTTTAGTGAGGTACATGCCATATAGGGCATTATACTCAATGACTGGTCTAATGAGGGGAGAGTAGAGAGAGAGATGATGACCTCTTTCTTCCTGGATGCAAAACCCTTGGTAATGAGATGTGCCACATAGAAGGACTTTCTGACCACAGTGGCAGTGTGGTGGTCAAAGGAGAGGTTGCTGTCAGCCTGTGTCCCATGATCTCCTTTAATGCCTTCAGTGTTCATTGAGCTACCATCAATGTAGTAATTAGTGGGAACTGAGTTTTTCCCAAAGGGAATGACACATTTTTTGGCATTAAGCTGAAGGCCATGGTTTCTACAGCAGTCATTGGTCTCAGTGAGGCCTTTGTCTAGAGTGCCTACATCACTTGTGGAGTTAATAATGGCTCCCATCTTGCAACGGTTGGTGAACTTGGTCAGCCAGAGCCTCTCCATGTTAGCCTGGACTTCTGCGAAGTAGATGCCAAACAGGAGAGGACCCAGGACCAGTCATGACTGCTCCGCAGTCTGACGTGGAGTCTGCTATCACACTGTGCTTTCTATCTGTCAGTCAATGTGCAACCCACCTATCACTAATTCCTGAGTGAGGAATGGTATCAAAGGCCTTGGCCAGATCAAGGTAGACTGCATGAACTGCCTTGCCCTCACCCACGACTCTGGTGACTGACTCCAATAAGTCAACCAGGTTGAGCAGGCATGATGTTCCCTTCACAAAACCAAATTGAGTGGGATCTGGAGATTTGGAGATTCCCTATATCCTTGTTAATTAGGTCCATGATGATGCACTCTATAGGCTTACATATCAGACTTGTCAGGCTAATGTGCCTAATAGTTTCCAGGGTGCTTAGGAACATGAAGTGTGACTCTTGGGACAAGTTTGGGGACCTATATCAGGCTACCACCCTAATCGCTGTCGTACCCAATGTTAGTTGTACCTGAAATATCTCTGATGCATTATGTTGGGCTACCAGTCTGGAGGTGTGCACATCCTTTATGAATATGGAAACACCACCGCCTTTGGAGCTTTGGTCCAAGTTCAGGAGCCGAAAGGTGTGGAATGAGTTATAGCCTGGTAGTGCAGGGGTGCTTTCTGCTGCCTTGAACCAGGTCTCTGTTACAGCACAAATGTTGATGTTCTCCATTTTAAGGAATGCTTCGAGTGAGTGCATTTTGAGACTTAGACTTTTAGCGTTGAGCATCATGACTCTCAGATTGCATTTGTTTGTAGCTGTTATGGTGGTAATTTGGTCTTTGGAACACCACTTCAAAAGGCAATATAGGGGTGACAAGAGCCTTGGCCAGTATCCATACATCCAGGGGTGACAGATGAAGGCCATCTCTGGCAAAGTCTTCATCCAGTTAACCCATAAATTTTACTCTGAGCTGTCAACTACCAACTTCATTTCCTAGATCTTTTTCAACCAAATGAAAATAGACAGTGCTCCAGATTTATTTCAGGGCTTTCCCACTACATTTTTGGTGACTGTCAGGGACTATATCAGGCATCTGAGTCTCATGCCTTCTACTACCCTGACATCCCATTTTTCAGTAGTTAGATAGCAACAGCTGTGCATCAGTAACTTCGGACAAACTTGTATATTAATACAGATGTTATTTACAAGTCACAGCACAATGCAATATCCTTTTTGGAAGAAGTGTACTGTCCTGGAAATCATTTTGGAGTAATTACCTCTATGTTATTAATCTGCTTTCACATACAACATAGATCAAAATTGACAACAACATATTGATTTTATTGCTGTACTTACCTGTATTAGCCTTTATTACGAGATGACTGAGGTGTCTGCATCATTGTTGCAATTGTCTACCTGCACCTTTTGTGAGAGATGCTTACAAACACGCTGCATACCTTACATGAGTTCTA
Organism: Protopterus annectens; assembly: GCF_019279795.1. Taxonomy (NCBI): domain Eukaryota; kingdom Metazoa; phylum Chordata; order Ceratodontiformes; family Protopteridae; genus Protopterus; species Protopterus annectens. The sequence continues at coordinate 130,583,118 of NC_056738.1, forward strand.
TTCAGTTGCTTATCAGGTAGTCATTACAGGTGTGCATGCAGTCACTTGAAGCACAGAAAGGAAAAATATACATATAGCTGTTAAGAAAAATATCATAGTTGGAGAAATACAATTATTTTGCTATCTATGACATTGTTACCACCATGGCTGTATCTGAATGGTATGTGTTTGCATTTCTTAGTACGAATCAGGTGCAGTTATATGCCCATATCACACAGCTCTACTTTTTTTGGTGTTGAGACCCACCTAATGCACATCCTGACAGACTCAGGGTCATCACTTGCCTCTGTGAGTTCAAAGCATTCATAGTATAGTGATACTGATGTTGCCCTCACACCATGCTGCCTCTTTCATCCTCACTCAACTCTCTGTTGTGTTGTCTTTATTTAAATAATTACACATAGACATATTCTGACACTGGTTGGAACCATGTCACTGACTTCTGTTCCCACACTAATCTGTATGCATTTTTAGCAGACCTTTTGTTTTGCACACCCCCATTTTTGTCTATTACAACTGCATGTAGTAGACCTGATGTCTCCACCAGCATCAGAAGTATTTCCATATCTTTGATATTTCCCTCCATTGGGTGTGATTCCCAAGAAAGAAATCTCCTAAGCTGCTCAGGCCCATCAGACACTGTTTCCAGGTGTTAATTGCTCTAATACCTGTGCTATTGTTTGTACCTTCACAGCATGCTACCTCCTTTATTGTTTTTATTTTTTATTTTATTTATTTTACATTTGTTGACCTGGCTAGTCCAACTGGATGTATGTCCATTTTCAGTGGAGGCCCGGGGAGAAAAGCTCCACAAGTTTCACAAAAAAATATATAAAAGACAATGATATTTACAAAGACATTGGAACTATTAATTAGAAAGTCACATAAAAAATGTCAAAAAACGAAATATAGTGAATATTCATTGGAAGCAGTACATGAACACACTCATACTGTAAAATTACACATGAGGTCCAAAGAGTAGACTGGTTATAGTTGATAAAGTCAAACAATATATACATAGGCGTATGCCCTAAATAAGATAATGAGATAAGAAGCACGGCATTATGGGAAGGGTTCATTGTTTAATCTGGGTTAAGACAGGGGCATAGCCAGTGTGATTTAAGGTAGGATTTAAGTTTACTTTTAAATAGGTTAGCTGAGGATAGTGAAGTTAGGTGATTGGGGAGACTGTTCCAGGTTTTGCCCACTGTATTAGAGAACAGAGTGTCCCCTGCTGAGTTATTAGATTTAAGTATTTGTACTAGTAGTTTGTTAGATGAGCACAGGGTTTTGAGATTATTATATGGGGTTACTAGGGAAGTGAGTATAGGTGTATTTTCTGGTTGATACAGGATCTTATGGGCTACTATTACTTGATTGAATAGTATTAGATTTGGCAATTCTAGCCAGCCTAGTTGATTCAGATTGATACAGTGATGGGTTCTATAGGAGGACCCTGCAGCAAATCTGGCAATATTGTTGTAAGAGGTAGACAGTTTGTTCAGAGCACTTTTACATAATTTGGTATAGATAGGAGAGGCATAAAGCAGAGTAGAGATAAGGTGGGTGCGGGCAATGGTGATTCTGGATAGTGGAGTTAGAAAGGGTTTGATCCTGTAGAGGGAACCTAATTTCTTATTAACTGTTTTTATAGTGTTATTGATGTGAGGCTCATAAGAGAGGTTATTATCAATTAGAACCCCAAGTAGTTTAGTGGTAGGATCCGGAGATATAATAGTTCCATTACTAGAGGTTACAGTAAAGTTAAGTGGGGAGGTTCTACGGGTGTGGGGGGGTAATAGCATTTTTGTTTTATTTGGGTTTAGAATAAGACATCTATGCATGAGCCAATTTTCAACTATGCTAAAGGTCTTTTGGGTTAGACACTGAAGTTCTGATGGGGAAGTGGCAGAGCATATAAGTGTGGAGTCATCTGCGTATTGGATGCAGGTGGCTTGTGGGATTACAGAATGGAGGTCATTTGTAAAGATGGAGAAGAGTAAAGGTCCCAATATGGATCCTTGTGGGACCCCTAGGGTAACTAGAAGGTGGGAAGATAAGGTGTTTGCCCACAGTACAGCCTGTTTTCTATTATTTAAGTAGGTTTGGAACCACTGAATAGCAAGATCATCCAATGGCAGGTTTTTGAGTGTGTTTATGAGGAGGTGGTGGTTGACCATGTCAAAGGCTTTAGACAGATCAATAAAGAGGGCTGAGGATAGTGTTATTATTTTGATTTCTATTAATATGGTCAGAAAAGGATAAGAGAGCAAAGGTGGTGCTATGAAATGGTTTAAAGCCATGTTGACAGTTGGCTAGTAGATTTTTTTTCATGTAGGTGGGTTAAAAGTTGCATATGAATACATTTCTCCATTACCTTTGCCACAGGGGATAATATGGCTATGGGCCTGTAGTTGGAAAAGTCCTTGGAAGTACCACCTTTATGAAGGGAGATATTGTGGGAGACTTTCCAGATGGATGGGATGGATCTTTCAGAGATACTTCTATTAATGAGGATGGGTATGGGGTAAGCTATGACTTTAGCTGATTTTTGCAGGTATTCTGCAGGTAGTTGATCTGCAGAGAGTGTGGTGGGTTTAAGTTTCTGGATAAGTTTACAGACAAGGGATGTGGGAACTGATTGAAAATGAAATAGAAGGGAGTTATTGGTGGTAGCAGTGGTGGAGCATGTGATGTTAGGAGATAGCTGGTTGGCCAGGGACTGAACGGTTTTCTGTAAAGAAAGTGTTAAATGAGTTGGCTATTTGGGTAGGATTATTGTGATTAGAGCCAGAGGGAGTAGGAGTGCATGAGTGTCCTGGGTGTAGGAGGTTATTTATGCCTCGCCAACATTTTTGTGGATTATTTTGGTGGGTTTGTTGAAGATGGCAGTAGTTGTTCCTTTTATCCAACACTAGTTCTTTTTGTTTCATCTCTTAGCTGCCTGAACTGTAGGTGATCTGAAGGGCTTTTTGTTGCCTGCCAGTTGGCCCATAGTTTATTTCTTTGGAGGATTTTTTGTTTGGTAGTTTTTGTGAGCCATGGGGCTGGTTTAGTTCTAGTTCTAATTTTACGTATAGGGGCATGGCAATCTAGAATGGCTAAGAATTTCATATTAAAGTATTTGACTGCATCATCTAATGGGAAATGTTTCAGGGGTGTCCAGTCACAGACTGAAAGTTCAGTTTGGAAGCTATCCAGGTTAAAGTTTTTGTTGGTCCTTACAGTCCTATAGTTGGTTGAGTTTGGAGATTCAGTCTTATATCTGATTAAGTAGGTAAGTGAATGGTCACTTATATCTTCTGGGAAGGTGCCTGTTTTATAAGTTTGCTGGTGAGTATTAGTGAGAATCCAGTCTAGGGTACTTTTTTTGTTGTTAAACTTATTGGTTTGGGTAGGGGACGTTATGGTTTGGGTAAAGCCATATAGGTTAATATGAGTAGAAGGCTGCTCAGATGTGCAGGAAATCCAGTTTATATTAAAGTCACCAAGTATTATGGTTTCTTGTGGGTAGTTGGTTGATAGCCAGCTAAGGATAGCTTCTAATGTGTTAGTATTATTGCCTGGGGGAAGGTAGATACAAATTATATATATGGATTTACATTTGTTGAGCTGATATAAAAATCTCTGCGTTACTGGAAAGCGGCAGTTTGGGGTCTAGTGAGGTAACTTGTAGTATATTTTTATAAAGTATAGCTACACCTCCACCCTTCTTAGCATTACGGTCACGTCTCAGGATATTATAGCCAGGAGGAATAACTACAGTATCTTGTACTGATGGGTTAAGCCAAGTTTCAGTAAGGCAGAGGATATCAAAAGAATGTACATCTATAAGGGCATGCAGGAGAGCAACTTTATTATTGATGTTTCGAATATTTAGATGTGCTATCAGAAGAGAGTTGGGGGGCCTGGTAAGTAGTTGTGTGCTAGTAGAAGTTGTTGTATCAGGCTTTATAGCTGTACTTGAGGTAGGACCAGGGTTTGGGTATATGTCATCATCTAAGAGGACGTGGATCTGAACTCTTAGGGCGAGTTGTAAAAGTTTAGAAATTAGGTTTTGGGATTTTCTAGCTTTTGAGCTATAGTAAGAAATGTGAGTGAGTCTATGAAACTTGGCTGACAAATACTTTGCTGGGCAGAAAGAGTTGTTGAGACTAAGGGGAAGGTTAAGTGTAGGTACAGAGGTTTGCCTAATGGGGTAGTGAAATCCTAGATATATATGGTGTTCATAGTGAGTAAGTAGATAGGCTATAGTTAGGATAGTTAGCAGTGATAGTAAAAATAAGGGATTGCAGCATGTTTGGTACGTTAGTGGAGGCATTGTAGGAACAATATGAATGAGGTAGATATGCAGAGATATTTGCAGATAAGATAGAAAGGTGAGGATTGGTGGAGAAGAGTACTAGTACTTTAAGGGGGAGGAGTTTGTGTTTGGTGATAGTGTAGTGGGTGTAGCAAGTGGTGTATATGCTTAGGACCACTGGGGGTGTGTGGGATGTGGGGGCAGGGTAGGGGAGTGGAGTGAGCCCGCAGGGCAAACGAAGAGGGAAGCACAAAAGAATAAGAGAACCCTAGGAGAACAATCAGAGAAGTTGATTGTTAAGGTAAGTATAGGTGGTGAGAAGTAGGTAACAGATAGCCTGGATAGTAGTTAGATTATACAAAGTGGTTAAGCAGTGAAGGAATTAAAAGGTAGAAGGGTAGAGAGGGACTATACACTGAAACAAGATATGGGAATTGGGATGCCTATAAGGTGAGTTTGGAGACGATAGGTAAGGTCTAGAGAAATATTGCCACCTAGTGGACAGAGGTGAAATAGCAATAGTAGCATCTACTGGGAGAGCGAAAGGATGGTAGCAGAAGTCAGAGTTTGAGTATGGTAGGATAGGAGTTAAAAACAGAGGTTAAAAGAGAGAGGAAAGGAGACTAGGTCTAGGAAAAGATAGAGTTTGGTTGCTGGCTGTCCTGGCTAGTGAGAGTAAATGTACAGCTTACAGTAGTGCACACTATTATGTCTACAGACAGTGGTTTTTAAAGTACATATTTTCTCTCATTTAATGTATTCCCTTGTGGGGACTGTTGCACAGGGGAAGGATGGGTTATTTTCTTTTAGTTTGGGAAGACTGCAGTATAATGTAGAAAAAGATGCTATTCAGCAGGCAGGGCAGGTCCTCAATTATTACTGAACAATCAGGTTGGGCAGCTTGTAATATAAGGGGAAAGAGAAACAGTAGTAAGATACACAGAGAGAAAAACATATATACATACACTTATTAGGTATTAATAGCAAGCAGGCTAAAGAATATACAAGCATACCATCACAATCTTGTCAGACAGATACGTTTTGACTCAAAAAACAAATGTAAGCCAACTGTGAAGTACAAAATCCTATTTACTAAATACTAGTTCTTATCAATGTAAACCAACTGTTAATAGCAAAAGTCAAGGCACAATATCTACAGTTCACTGGGTAGGAAGATATACTGATACATATGGTAAATTCCTATAGCCCCTATAGCTGTGTAAAACATGGTCGCACAGTTTTCTTTAAGCAGTAATTACTGTGGAGAGCAATGTTTACAGTTAGTATGCAATCATAGTCAGTAGAGACGCTATATTATACAAAGGTGCAAGTTGAGCATCATATATTCAGTTTAGCAGTTACAGTACTAGCAAATAAATGTATGTAAGGTACATTTGGGTCAAGTAGGATCCATACAGAAAGTAGTTCAGGAACCATATGACTCGTATGAGCTTGTATTCCACCCTTTTAAATGATAGGAACCAAATAATTCAAATTAGGCTTGTACTCAACCAAACCGAAAGTGGATTGAAATAAGCTAAAAACAAAACTCCTGCTGGTGTAATAATAATAAGCTAGAAACGCTCTATGTGCCTTTTTTGGAAATCGGAAACCAAGTAGTACAATTAAGGTTATATGCAGCCCAAATTCTGCAGTGGATTGCTATAAGCTGAAAACGCTAATAGTGTAATGAATACAACCTAAAAATGCTACATTTGCTGTATCTCAGTAGTGGGATAAATACAGACTAAAACGCTACAGTTGCTTTATCTATGTCGTAGTGGCTTAAGACAAGAATGTATCTCATTTAGATTATCCACTACACAATTCCAGCTTACCTAACAATGTGTAGCGACAGAAACATTTGTGGTTGTACTATCTCCACGCTATGACTATGAACATTGTTGGCGTGCCACAGGCACAGAACAACTTACACAATACAAAATACTCAAAAACACTTCTAAATCCACTCTAACATTTAGAAAAAAAAGTGCTACAGGGGCAACACGCTAGTAGACATGGCAATAGTTAGTGAGAAGACACATCCAAGCATTCTAGCATAGCCGTTGAAGATCCTGCTAGCAACTTCAGGTCCAGCGTTAACTCCACGTGCAGAATAGCAGTTAAAGCTCACCAATAATGGCCATGAATAACAACATATTTAACATAATTAGTAATAGTACATATTAGAATACACGCATTTAGTTACCTGTAGAAAGAGGTACATCCCTGGTATAAAAATGATTAAATGAAGTTTACCTACAGAACCTATTTACCCCAGGGCCAGGAACGCACAGCAGCCTAGAGCTAGGTAAGAAGAATAAAGATGGCGACTAGGAGGGGCAAGGTATATTTATAATGTAGGTGATGTCATGGAAGGAGGGAAGTGAGAGGAGGGTGGACATGGGCAGGTCAAGACCGGAAGTTAGCTAGAGCTATTCACTATGTAATGAAGGGAGGTAAGGGGACAGGTACCTATACTATATAGGTAAGTAGTTCAGTCCTATATAAGAGAGGGGACAGTGATGTGAGGAATGGGAAAACTAAAGGGACTAAAATGTGGAGGTGAGGAGCAGAGTGATGTAGCAAAGAAAAGGATGAGGTTAGGAGCAGAGTAGCATAGTAAAAAGGAAGAGCAAAAGAAGAAGAGAACCCTAGGAGAACAATCAGAGAAGCTGATTGTTAAGGTAAGTATAGGTGGTGAGAGGTAGGTAACAGATAGCCTGGATAGTAGTTAGATTATGCAAAGTGGTTAAGCAGTGAAGAATGTAAAAGGTAGAAGGGTAGAGAGGGACTATACACTGAAACAAGATATGGGAATTGGGATGCCTATAAGGTGAGTTTGGAGACGATAGGTAAGGGCTAGAGAAATATTGCCAACTAGTGGACAGAGGTGAAATAGCAACAGTAGCATCTACTGGGAGAGAGAAAGGAAGGTAGCAGAAGTCAGAGTTTGAGTATGGTAGGATAGGAGTTAAAAACAGAGGTTAAAAGAGAGAAGAAGGGAGACTAGGTCTAGGAACAGATAGAGTTTGGTTGCTGGCTGTCCTTGCAATCTGACTTTCTATTCTCTTGTCTTCCTGTTAATGCTAATGACCACAGCATACTGAAGTAGTAATTGTGCCAACAGTTTTCATGTAGTTGTCATTCTGTAGGTTTGAAAGGGCTCATTGTTATCTACAGGCTAACCTGTGTGCATTGCAACTGCATGTCACAGACATGGTGTCTGCTGGCAGGCACCACCTGGAGATCACTTTAGCAAATTGCCATTGTCTCTTTCATAGAATCATAGGTAGGTACAAGGCTATTGGCCCTAGGGCCTGTACAAGCCTAGCCAAAAAGTTACCCTGACTTTCGCCACCCAAGAAAATTATTTTCCTGTGCCCCTGTTGAGCAGAGCCACAGAGGTGATCCCCGGGGTGAATTTACTATTTCCCATCCAATCATCACAATTTTTCTTGAAGAGTGCTAATGAGGAGCTTTGTTTGATATAGATAGGTAGTTTGTTCCAGAGTATGGGAAGTCTGTGGGACAGGAATGTATCCCTCCAGCATGTCCTGTTTATTGTGGTTGTGACGACCATGCCCTGGCCCAGCAATCAAGGAGCCTCAATCCTCACCACTAACACCAGGGAGGTCATCTCATAGAAGAGAGGAAAGGATAACTAATACACACAGTGAAGTACAATTTCCCTTAAGTGCACACAGAGATCACAGTAAGTCTGGGGCTGGTTGCTCCCTTGCTCACCAGGTCCCCAATAAGACTCCCCACTGGCACAGCTATAAGGTCCAGGTCTCAGCCTAGCTGGGCAAGCTAAAACCTCCAGTACCCTCTCTGTCCAACCGGTGCTTCGTGTCCCTGCCCAAGTAGCTGACACAACACACACACACTTTGAGATAAGTATTTATACAACTTCACAGACACTCCTGTGAAAGGCTGACACAGATTCTCCACCTGTGCCCCTTTACCCAGACCATACGGCAGTAATCTCTGCCACCATCCAGCTAATAATATCAGCTACTAAAAGGCCCTTAAAAGGGTGTCCAATTATTACTGTGCAATATTATTATCCAATGGTAATGTGACTATACAGTCTAGGCTTATTGGAAGGGCTTAGACAGTAAACTCTATAAATATATAATGTACTCTAAAGCATAATTTATCTCTACATAAACCAGCCACAGGTAGAAGGTTTTAAAATATTTAATAATAAATAATTAAAACACAAGACAAAACTACTACACCACAGAGATATCTAAGAGTTCAGAGATCACACAGAAGCTTAAAATAATACAGTAGGACAGGTCTGATTTAAAAGAAAAATACCTAATTAATCTTTACTAGCTTTAACTATTCATACAAGAAATCACAGTGCTAGAAATTTACATGTGAGCTTAGGCAGAGTGCTGAGTTAGATATCCAAGATCAAAAATGCCCCCAGTCTCTCACTGAACAATAGTTTTTAAACACTAACCAACAGCTCTGCTGAGGCCCTCCCAAATTACATCATTTTGACACTTAGGTTTTCTCAGGCCACAAACTGCATTATTTTGCAAGCTAACACCTGCTCAGTAAACTACAACAATACAAGGCATTTCACATATACACTCTAGCAGAAACCAGAGCAATAAAGCACCATCCACATGTAAATTCTGGTCATAAACTTTAGCCTTAAAACAATGGGCATGAAACCTTCATCCAGACTCACTGGAGCCGAATTCTAACATGAAAGGGTCACAACATGCTTCACTGAGCCAGTAGAGTGCAACATTGTCACATATTTTGCAGTTCCACATTTCACAGTATTCTTTTACACTCAAGAAAACATGCGTGTATTTTACATTTATTTACAAATGCTAGAATAATATATCAAATTCTATTTGACTAGGCTGGCAGCCTTCACCCATCTCTCCCCAATCGTTATATCCCCCCCCCCCGGGGAACTCAAGCAAGTTTTTCAAGTGCCCCTTGAGAAACAATGCTTGAGAGTGTCAGGTCTACCTGGGTGTACCTCACCCCTTTCCCTGTCTTGAGAACTCATCTGCATTGGCATTGCTACTCCCACTGCGGTGCTGCACTGACACATCATATGCTTGCAACCCCAGACTCCATTTTAGCAACTTGGCATTTTGCTGACTGGCTCTGTTTAACCATGTTAGAGGGTTGTGATCTCTCATCACAGTGAATTTTCTTCCATACAGATAAGGCTGAAGTTTTTGTAGTGCCCACACTATGGCTAAACATTCCTTTTCTGCCGCTGCATAGCATTCCTCCCTGGGTTGGAGCCTATGACTGAGATAAACCACTGGGTGCTCTTCTCCCTGTGAAGAAATCTGGCTAAGTACAGCCCCCACCCCATAGTTTGAAGCATCCACCTGCACAACAAAGTCTTTGTTGTAGTCTGGATAGGCTAACACAGGGGGTCCTTCCAAAGCTTCCTTAAGCTTCTGAAATGCCTGCTCATATGCTGGGGTCCACACTACCTTATTTGGCCTGATGTTCATCGTGCATACAGCTGCAGTAATCACAGATGGGTTTTCAGCCGTCAGGCGGTCCCTCGGTCGGCCGAATTCCAAAGTCTTGGTCCGGCGCCGGTTGTCGCTTACTCTTCTGACGTCAGGAAGGCCAGAGTATATAAGACACAGCCGACGCCATGTTCTTCAGTCTTTTTTGCCGCACGGTGCCCGAAGCAGAAGCAGTTCGCAAGTGCCGGTCGGCCAGCTCCTGAATTACGAAAATATTTGGAACCGAAGTCTTCATTAAAGCTAAGTACCCCGATGGGGAAACTTTTCTTGCCTCAGAGCAATGTCAGAAAAAGTTAACAATTGTATTTCTTGTGGGAAGCAAATACCGCATAAGGATTTCCATTCCCTTTGCATACCTTGTTTGGGCCCAGACCACGACGTCTCGGGCTGTCGCTTTTGCGCTACCTTCAATAAACGCACTATCAAGCATCGGGCGGAGTTCGCCCAATACTATTTTGGTAAAGCTTTTGACTATAAAATGTCGTCGGACACTCCGACTACCGTTTTATCCAAAAAACGCAAGGAAAAGGACCGACATGCGAGGCCCGCGGTCTCCGCCGACACCACGCCAAAACAGGCTACACGTGGTCCGGTTCTCACCGAGACGCCTTTGCAGTCCCTGACTACCGACGACACTCCTTTGACGGTGTCCTCTGTACCCGAGACCGCTGGGTCCTCGGCCCTTTCCCAGACTACAACCGAAGCCCCGGCTTATGTCGAGCCTACTAATGTGGACAGGTCCACCTCCACCCATGGTGTATGTAGGCCTTCATCTTCTTTTTCAATTAAGGCCTTTACTAAATCCAAAGCAGCCAGGCATCCCACTAGGCCTACTACACAAGGCCCATCTCCTGGACCCATGCCTAAGAAACAGATGCTTAAAATGGCTGAGGATCTAATAACTCTTATCAGAGGTTCTCAGCCCCCTCCGGACAAGAGACCCAGAGTGGAGGAAGAATCTCCCTCTTCTGATCAGGGATCCATTTTATCAGAACATTCTGATGCAGAGGAACACTCTTACTCCCCTTTTGAGGATTCGGATGCAGAACAGTCCATTCCTTCTGTATCCCCCCCTGAGGATTTTTCTTTTGGGGAAACCTTGCACACCTTGAGGGAACACTTCCATTGGGAAGGCCAAGATTTTTCAGATTCCAAGAAAAGACTTAGGGAATTTCTTTGGTTACCTCAGCACAGACCTCTGGCTATACCCCCTGTTTTGGATGTACTGGATGATGTCTATTCGGAGGCTTGTCTTAACCCTGATTCTCTGCCTCCTGCACCAGTAAAGCCTGATAGGTATTACAGAGTACCCAGTTCTCACCAATTTCTCTACAAAGGCCATAATGCTGACCCTGAAACCATTTCATAAGGCCCCAAGGGATTAAAGGCCTCCACTGCCAAGAATCCACTTCCTGCAGAAAGGGAATCTAGATCTATAGAAAGGTGGGGTAAGAAGGTATATACCTCGGCCACCCTAGCCATGAGGGCCTTAAACTGTCAGTTTCATATGATTAAATATCAGCAGTACCTGTTATCACAATTAAGGAACAAAATGTCTCAACCTGAACAACCAGATTTTAAAGAGTTACAGGATATGATGCATAGTGCGGAGCAAGTGGGTAAACACACCTTACAATGTGGTTATGATGCCCTAGAGGCCTCCAGTAGAGCGGCTGCTACAGGATCAGTCATTCGCAGACATGCCTGGCTTAGGGAACAAAATTTGCCTGATCATGTGAAAGCTAAACTTCTTGATGCTCCTTTACAAAAGGATGTACTTTTTGGTACTAATGCTGAGGAGATACTACGAAAAATGGAAGAAAAAGCCAAATCTATGCAAACTGTCAAAGCTTTCTTACAGGTCCAGCCACCACGTTTTAGCAGGAATTGGCCTTCAAAAAACTGGTCCTTTCCAGCCACTGACAAGCCCCAAAGAGGTAGATACAGACGCACAAGGGGCAGAGGGCAACCACATGGATCATATAGAGGCAGACAATGGCAATCTCCAGCACCAAGAGGTGGTGAAGACGGTGCACAACAATACAGGAAGCAAACCCAATGACTCCCTCATTTCCTTGCCAAGCAAGTCACAGCTGGCAGCACCTTTGGGAGGGAAACTAGCATTATTTGCAAGCAATTGGCATATTGTCACAACAGACAAATGGATACTGGACATCATAAACAGAGGCTACAAATTTCAATTTCACACTCTTCCAAAAATGAGAGGCATGCCAAACCTGCCACAAAATCAAAGGGCAGAGGCACAACTGCAAATTTCAAAGCTCCTAAACATGAGATCTATACAAAAGGTACCTACGCACCAACAAGGTCAAGGTTTTTATTCAAGACTTTTTCTGGTACCAAGAAAAGGAACCGAATGGAGACCCATTCTGGACTTATCCATCCTAAACACATTTCTATTCGTTCCAAAATTCAAGATGCTCACATTACAGCAACTTCTTCCCATGCTGGGCAAGGAGTTTTGGCTGGTAACATTGGACCTCAAGGAGGCATACCTGCATGTCCCAATCAGACAAAGCTGCAGAAGATACCTCAGATTTCTTGCAGGTTCAATCCACTATCAATTCTCTGCATTGCCCTTTGGCTTATCTACTGCACCCAGAGTATTCACAAAGTGCCTGGCATCAGTAATTGCCTACTGCAGACTTCAAGGGATACAAATTTACCCTTATCTGGATGACTGCCTGATCCAAGCGGACAGCAAACACATACTACTGGAACATCTGGCATATGTGACACGATTACTGCTTTCTCTGGGATATACCATCAACAAGGAGAAATCGAGGCTAACACCATCTCAGAAAATAACATTCCTGGGTGCCAGCTTGGACACAAACACCCAGATGGCATATCTTATGCCAGAAAAACAAGGGCAACTATCTCAGTACTTCAAAACACTAGCAAAAAGTACCAGGCTTACTGCAAGGAAAATCCTGCAGGCTCTGGGATTCATGGCATCTTGCATTCTTCTAATCCCATGTGCAAAGTTGCATATGAGGAAACTTCAGTGGTACCTAAAAAATCTATGGTCTCAACACAGTCACAGCTTGGAAACAATTATACCGATAATTCCATGTTTGCAAAAGGAATTCCTATGGTTGGCCCAAGCATGTCAAGTAAACGCAGGCCTTCCATTCTGCAAGCCTCAAGCAAAACAAGTCATAACCACAGACGCCTCAGACTACGCCTGGGGGGTGCACATGAAGGACAGGTGCATTCAGGGCAGATGGTCCCAAAAGGAAAAGCGCCTTCACATCAATCAAAAAGAAATGCTAGCAGTAATAAATGCAGTTACAGCCTTCAAAGACTTCTTGCATCCAGGACAATTACTGATAAGAACAGACAACACCACAGTAATGTGGTACATAAACAAACAAGGAGGAACACATTCATACCCCTTGTGCAGACTAGCCATGACTCTTTGGAACTTGGCTCTGGAAAGACAAATCAAGCTTCAAGCACAGTACTTGCCAGGACTGGAAAACACACTGGCAGACACTCTAAGCAGAAATATGACAGATCCACATGAATGGAAGTTACATCCTCAGGTGTTTACAGAGATAATCCAAGCGTGGGGGAGGCCAGACATAGATCTTTTTGCCTCCCACAGGAACCATCAATTGAAAAAGTTTTGTTCAAGGACCTTCCATCCAAAGGCCTGGAAAGTGGACGCCTTTTCATTCAGTTGGACAACATGGACAGTTTATGCATTCCCACCTCTGCCTCTGCCCAAGGTGCTTTTGAAAGCAAGAACAGACAAACCAAGGATGATACTGATTGCTCCAGACTGGCCAAGGCAACACTGGTATCCACTCCTGAGGAGCCTAACACATACTCCTCCCTGGTCCCTGCCTCTAATGCCTCTTCTGCTGACTCAGAACAGATACAAAACTCTTCACAGTCAGCTGAAAACACTCAACCTCGCTGCATGGAAAATCCCTTAATACCACAACAGACCCTACTCTCCAAGGAGGTGCAGGATGTCATTTTGGAAGCCAGAAGACCATCTACTAGAAAAGCTTACTCCACCAAATGGAAGCGTTTTGCTGTTGGAATGAAAAAAGAGGCCAGGACCCTAGAAAATTGAACTTGCCTCAGGTTTTACAGTACCTGGCTGAACTGCTGAACAGTGGACTTTCATTTTCTTCCATAAAAATACATGCCTCAGCCATTTCTGCTGAATTCAACACAGATCCTCCTTTATTCTCTCATCCACTCTTACGGCAGTTTCTCAGAGGGGCTAAGAATATAAGACCTCCAAGGAAGCAACCAATACCAGCCTGGGACCTTAATTACATACTAGAAAAATTAACATTGCCTCCTTTTGAACCTGCTGCCTCAACAGATTTGCAATATTTGTCCTGGAAAACAAGTTTCCTTCTGGCCATCACTTCAGCTCGTAGGGTTTCTGAATTACAGGCCCTCATGGCGGTGCAGCCCTTCCTCATCTTCCATCAGGACAGGGTTTCCCTTCGTACCAACCCATCTTTTATGCCAAAAGTGGTATCCAGGGTAGCCTTAAATCAAGCCATACACCTACCTACCTTTTATCCTAACTCTCAAAACAAAGGGGAAAGGCTGCTACACTCTTTAGACATCCATAGGCAGCTACGTTATTATTTGGACAGAACAAAGTCCTTCAGGAAATCAGAACAACTTTTGTGTCCTATGCTGTAGGGGCTCAAGGGAAACCAGTTACAAAACAGACCATTTCCAAGTGGATTGGCCACTGCATACGGTTTTGTTATTCCTATCATGGGAAATCTGTCCCTACTGGTATCAGATCTCACTCCACCAGGGCCACAGCCACCTCTACAGCCTTCCTCAGAGGTGTTCCTACTAAAGATATTTTGGAGGCAGCCACTTGGAGTTCTGTGCATACCTTCACAAAACACTACCACCTGCCCTTGTATTCCAGAACAAGAGCAGGCTTTGCCACTGCTGTTTTGCAGGGTATTCTGGCTCAACCCAGTTCCTCATAGTACCTACCACCCTATGCATAGCTATGGGACTCTACCCATCTGTGATTACAGCAGCTGTATGCATGATGAACATAGTACAGTTTTGTACCTACCATAAATGTAGATGTTCGAGTGCTAATACAGCTGCAGTACAGGTTTCCCTCCCTCCTTCCCCACATACCACTTGACTGGGTTATCCTGCTATGTTTTATTTGCTTGCTTACACTGATTTTGCATTACATTGCATTTCTTTCACATGTACAAAAGCTTTATTTATGTATTGCCTTCCTTTTGGGGGCACCTGACATCTGGGGCAAGAAAGACTGAAGAACATGGCGTCAGCTGTGTCTTATATACTCTGGCCTTCCTGACTTCAGAAGAGTAAGCGACGACAACTGACGCCGGACCAAGACTTTGGAATTCGGCCGACCGAGGGACCGCCTGACGGCTGAAAACCCATCTGTGATTACTGCAGCTGTATTAGCACTCAAACATCTACATTTATGGTAGGTACAAAACTGTACTTTCTTCCTTGTCAGGTCTGTGAGGGGAGCAGCTATGGTACTATAATTGGGAACAAACTTTCTGTAGTACCCTGCTGTCCCTAAGAATGCCCTCACCAAATTGTTGGTAACAGGTGCAAGCCATGCCTGAATGGCTCCCACTTTGGCAGGTTCTGACCTTATCTTACCACTCCCCTCTCTATGTCCTAGGTAGGAGGCCTCTGCCATACCCTCCTGACATTTGCTCGGCTTAATGGTCAACCCTGCCCTCTGTAGTCTGCCCAGCACCTCCCTGACATGCTGAAGGTGCTCTTGCCAGGAATGGCTGTAGATGGCAATATCATCCATGTAAGCAAGGGCAAACCCTCCTGCTCCTGCTAAGATATGATCTACCAGCCTTTGGAAAGTTGCTGGGGCATTCTTCATCCCAAAGGGCATCTTTGTGAACTCATACAAGCCAAAAGGAGTCACAAAGGCTGACTTCTCTCTAGCACTGGGAGTCAAGGGCACTTGCCAGTAACCCTTGGTAAGATCAGTGGTTGTAAGATACTTAGCCCCACCCAGCTGTTCTAGGGCCTCATCTGTCCTAGGCATGGGGTAAGTATCTGCCTCTATGTGACTATTTAATTTCCTGTAATCCACACATAACCTGATGCTGCCATCCATCTTTGGCACCAACACCACTGGGGAGGCCTAGGGACTGTTGGACTCTTGAATCACCCCTAGTTCCAACATCTCCTGTACCTCCTCCCTCAGAGTCTGTTTGACTCTCTCAGGCACCCTATAAGAGGCCTGCCTGATGGGCCTTTGGGGTCCTGTATCCACATGGTGCTGCACCAGGTGGGTGCTCCCTAGTTTCCCAGTGAACATGCCCCCAACCTCCTGCAACACTGCTCGGATTTCTCGAACCTGGGTAGGAGATAGCCGCTGGGACATTTCTACCCCTTCCACCAAGGTGTCAGCCTGAACCTCACTAAGGAGATCACTCACAACATCTCTCTCAGACTCCTCCTGCAATCCACTGCAAATGCTCAGCACAAGGGCCTCCCTATCATGGTAAGGTTTCATCATGTTAACATGGTACAATTTGTGCCCCTGCCATCTGCCTAGCACATCCACCATGTAGTTAACATCACTTACCTTTCTTACCACCTTGTAGGGTCCCTCCCAAGCTGCTTGCAACTTGTGTCTGACGGGAATGAGAACCATCACCTGCTACCCTACAGCATACTCTCTAGCTCGAGCATTCCTGTCATACCACACCTTTTTCTGTTGTTGGGTGTCTGCCAAGTTCTCCTGGGCCAGGCCCATGAGTTCCCTGAGCCTTGCCCTGAGGTTCAGGACATATGCCACAACAGACTCCTTGTGAGACTCGCACTCACCTTCCCACTCATCTCAAATTAAATCTAGAGGTCCCCTCACCCTATGCCCATACAGCAACTCAAAGGGTGAAAAACCTGTGGATTCATGGGGAACCCCTCTGTAAGCAAACAGATGGGGCAAATATTTGTCCCACTCCCTCTTAAACTGAACTGCAAATGCCCATAGCATGGACTTGATTGTAGAGTTTAACCTCTCAACAAGACCATTAGTCTGGGGATGGTAGGGGGTGGTCTTCATGTGCTTCACCCCACAAGACCTCCACAGACAAGCCAGCAGGTCTGACATAAAATTGGCACCTCTGTCAGACAGTATTTCCTTTGGGAAACCTACCCTGCTGAAAATCTCTAACAAAGCATTTGCCACCTTCTCGGCCTCAGTGGAGGACAAAGCCACTGCCTCAGGGTATCATGTACCATAATCTACAATCACTAGGATATACTTTTTCCCTGTGGAACTTGGGGTACTCAGAGGACCCACAATATCCATAGTTACCCTCTGAAATGGCTCCTTAATCACAGGCAAAGGCATCAAAGGAGCTCTCACCTTGTCTCCTGCCTTGCCTACCTTTTGGCACTGCTCACAAGTCCTGCAGTACCCTGTTACATCTCTGGAAATTCCAGGCCAATAGACATTTTGCACAATATGCCTCTTTGTACGTGTTATGCCCATATGACCTGCAAAGGGAATATCATGGACTATTTCTAGAAGTGCCAGACGGTAAGCTGTAGGCACTACCAACTGTTGTACTCTCTCACCTTCTAGCCCTCCCTCAGGGGTCCACTCTCTTTACAGTAACCCTTTGTTCAAGTATACAGATTCCCCCTTCCCTTGAGAATCAGGTGCCTCCCTAGCTACCTGCATATCAGGCCTTGTAATGTAGGGTCTGAGAGCTGAGCCTGTCTCAAGTCTCTCCTTGTAACCCTTCCCAGGTCCCCTTCCAATGGAAGTCTGGCATCCTCTGACAGTGGTGCCTCACTGTCAGCCTGGGTACTACTACTCCCCTCTACCTTTGCAGTTACCCTGTCCAAGGGAACATCAGTACCCACAAGCAGCTGTGGCTCACATTCAGTCTCACTGCTACAGTGTAGCTCACTCCTTGAAGTAACCACCTCTGCAGTCCTGGCTGCAAGTATGCAGTCTGTCTGGGTCTCCCCCAGGCTACCAGACTCTCATGCTTGTCTCCTAGCCTTATTGCATGCAACTGCATAAGTACATAGTACTGCCTCATCCAAATCCTTCCCTCTCAGGACATCTGCAGGATGGTAGTTCCATACATCTGTTGTCTCAAGACAACCCACTGCTGGCATTTTGTCTTTCCCACTTACTGGCTCCCTCACCTTTGGTTCCCCACCTTGCCTCCGTGGACATCTGTATGCCACATGATCCCACTGGTTGCATTCAAAACATTTAACCCTAGCTCCTAGATGTGTACCTGGACTAGTGGCTTCCACTGCTACTGGCAGATTCTGTTGGGACAGTCTGTGCTGCCCACCATGGGTTCCTTTAGTCCCATGAACAGTACTGGGGGTCCCTTTCCTGTTCAGGGCTGCCCTGCTTGCTAGGTATAGGTCTCCCTTCTTTCCCAACTCCTCTGAAGTAGCACACTTTCTATCAGCTAACCAGATCCTCATGTCCTCAGGCAAAGTGCTAAGGGCTTGTTCCCTTACCAAAAGGTCTGCCAGCCCTTCAGAAGTGGTGACCTGACATCCACTCACCCAGCTATGAAAATAAGTGCTCAGTTCAACAACATAGTCACATACATTTTCATCTGCCTTGCATCTATGCTCATGAAATGTTTTCCTATACATTTCAAGTGTTAGCTTAAAACATTCCAACAAGTGTCTTTTTACAGCAGTATAATCAAAACAGTCAGTGTCATGCATTTTTGCTAAAGAAGTTACAGCTTTACCATGGAGTAAGGGGGTCAGGAACCGTACCCAGAGCCCTTGGTCAACTTCATACTGTTTACATACCCGCTCAAACATATGAATGAAGCTATCAAAATTATCCCTCTCTTTAAAGTGTGGAAGAAATTTACTGACCTTTTGTGCTTCTGGGGTCCGGTTACTCCCTTCCCCATTACCTCCATGGCTCTGGCAAAGAGTCAGCATTTCCCTTGCATGCTTTCTGTGCCGTTCCTGTTTTTCAGCTTCTAGGCTCCTCATTCCCTCAGCTACTTCTAGTTCCATATGCCTGGCCTCCAACTCAAGTCTCTTTAGCTCCAGCTGGATTTTTATATCCCCTGCAGAAAGGTTGAGCTGTCCATTCTCCGAGGATATTGTATCTCCACTGTCAGTCTGATTGTCCTCCAGGCTGCTGTTTTCTGATGCAGCTGTAACCAAGGCTGCAATCAGGTCTGCCTTAGTCAGGTTTCCATGCACCAGTCCCCTAGCCTGGCACATCTCTGCCAGCTGGCTCCTTGTCAGCTTTCCATGCTCCTCTGCTGACATGCTGCCTGCTCACCCTGACTAACACTAAGCTAACAAAAGAAATAAAACAGTTGTGATCTGAACTCTGAGTATACACTGCATTGCTGTTTTAGAGTACAAAACACTTTTAGAGATCACTGTACATAAGCCACAGGAATTTGCTCTACCCACACCTCTACAAGCCAATTAGTATATGAAATAGATCCCACCACTGACAAACACTTGTGACGACCATGCCCTGGCCCAGCAATCAAGGAGCCTCAATCCCCACCACTAACACCAGGGAGGTCATCTCATAGAAGAGAGGAAAGGATAACTAATACACACAGTAAAGTACAATTTCCCTTAAGTGCACACAGAAATCACAGTCAGTCTGGGGCTGGTTGGTCCCTTGCTCACCAGGTCCCCAATAAGACTCCCTACTGGCACAGCTATAGGGTCCAGGTCTCAGCCTATCTGGGCAAGCTAAAACCTCCAGTACCCTCTCTGTCCAACCAGTGCTTCGTATCCCTGTCCAAGTAGCTGACACAGCACACACACACTTTGAGGTAAGTATTTATACAACTTCACAGACACTCCTGGGAAAGGCTGACACAGATTCTCCAACTGTACCCCTTTACCCAGACCATACAGTAGTAATCCCTGCCACCACCCAGCTTATAATATCAGCTACTAAAAGGCCCTTAAAAGGGTGTCCAATTATTACTGTGCAGTATTATTATCCAGTGGTAATGTGACTATACAGTCTAGGCTTATTGGAAGGGCTTAGACAGTAAACTCTATAAATATATAATGTACTCTAAAACATAATGTATCTCTACATAAACCAGCCACAGATAGAAGGTTTTAAAAATATTTAATAATAAATAATTAAAACACAAGACAAAACTACTACACCACGGAGATATCTAAGTGTTCAGAGATCACACAGAAACTTAAAATAATACAGTAGGACAGGTCTGATTTCAAAGAAAAATGCCTAATTAATATTTACTAGCTTTAACTATTCCTACAAGAAATCACAATGCTAGAAACTTACATGTGAGCTTAGGCAGAGTGCTGAGTTAGATATCCAAGATCAAACATGCCTCAGTCTCTCACTAAACAATAGTTTTTAAACACTAACCAACAGCTCTGCTGAGGCCCTCCCAAATTACATCATTTTGACACTTAGGTTTTTCAGGCCACAAACTGTATTATTTAGCAAGCTAACACCTGCTCAGTAAACTACAACAATACAAGGCATTTCACATATACACTCTAGCAGAAACCAGACCAATAAAGCACCATCCACATGTAAATTCTGGACATAAACTTTAGCTTTAAAACAATGGGCATGAAACCTTCATCCAGACTCACTGGAGCCGAATTCTAAAATGAAAGGGTCACAACATCCTTCACTGGAGAGTGCAATGTTGTCACATATTTTGCAGTTCCACATTTCACAGTATTCTTTTACACTCAAGAAAACATGCCTGTATTTTACATTTATTTACAAATGCCAGAATTATATATCAAATTCTATTTGACTAGGCTGGCAGCCTTCGCTCATCTCTCCCCAATCGTCACAGTGGTGACAAGGCTTAGGTCCCTAGAGCGTGTAGCTCAGAGGGATTGGGATTTCTTTAAGTGGAGCATTGGGATTTATTTAAGTGGAGCATGTCCAATAGCTCTGTGCTATCATTATCCCCTCCAAAATGCAAATAACATCCTATACTATGCAGTCTGGAGACATTATTACCCTTTTATGCACCACGTATGACTTGGTACAAAGTTAGACACCACTTGGAATCATACTTATGCCTAAATATAGACATTTAGATATATTTTCACAACACATATATATAATAAAGCTATATACATAAATATACCCCTACGTATATCTAGATGTATGTATGTATATATATTTATATGCAGCCTTTACTCAGCTCCACCTCTATCAGTAATACAGTCATGAACACGTCATTGTGCAGGACACAGATGCCAACTATGCTGTGTTGAGCCCCATGAACTTTGCACAAATCTGTAGAATTTATGTTACTACACTGAAAGGTAGTCTGTACCACTACTCAATGAAGGCAACTGAGATGATTTAATCTGATATGACATTCTTTACTGCATAGAAAGTAGACATCTAGTATAACAATGAAAGATACATATGTAACAAAACCGTACTTCAGCTTAAAGCATCAAACCATAACAATCAATGTCCCTTATACAAAAGTAAGAAGTCCAATTATAGTGACTTTTTCCTGCCTGTATCAGCAATTTAGAGAATTTGCCAGAATAACAAGTCTTTCTTTTGAAGCTGGTCTGCTGACAGTTTTTTTTTTCGTATCTCACATGTTCTGTTCCTGAAGAGTAACTCCTCGGCCTTGCTCTTATCTTGCACGTCCTGTTGACAAAACACAGCTGCATACAAGAGTTCATCTTGACCTGCTTAGATAGAGAATGTCACAAACTGCATAGTTTATACTTTTGACTTCTAATAACAATGAATGCCAAGCTATATGCTTTTGCCAAGAGTTTAAGCTAAGTGCAATCTGTACTACACTAAAAGCAGAATATTTATTTTACATTTTCAGAAAAATATACTGAAAGCCATTGTTAACTTGTTCATTACTAAAGACAGAATATTTCAACTCTCACAATTCCTGCTTTTCAAATTAAAAGGTAGAAAATGACTGTTCATTTTTGACTTCAGTTGCACACATTGAAACCTTTTCTAATTTATTTAAAATAGCATAGTACATATTGTCCAGTTTACAAAAACTGTCATATTACCATCAAATGTTAACTGATGTAAATTCATAGATATAATAATTGTGTCAAAATTGCTGCTGATAATTTATATTATGCAGGTGTGCCTTCCATATCTCTGGATTCCAAGATACTTGTAAATGTACAATCTGAAAGATATCTTCCCCCACTGTTTTTAAATGATTAGCTGGAATTTTAATATCACCTGCATTAATAACTCTAATGCCTGTGCCTTTTCCTGTTAGCATGGTATTATACCACGCTCTTTTGTATTGGCATTTGCCTGTGTCTGGGAATGTAATGTTAAAATGTACTTCAACCTTTTGATACTGTCTGTCAACCTTTTTACAGGTAGAAGGGATTTTTACCAAATGGTCTGTATGAACAGAGTAGGTTTACCTGTTAATATTGATAGAACATATGCCTAATGTATGCTGCCTGTAATGATTGTGGTATTAGTACATATACTTGTATCCACCTTTAGCTGAGGGCAATGTACCTACAAAGTTAATTTGGATGGCATACCAAGGTCAATCCGCTGGAGTTACCTGTAGTAACCTGCAAACATATTAAGCATTCAGCATGCACTAAATCACAGATTTTCTTTAGCTGTGGATGGCAGTACTTGTTCTTTACAATGGGCCCTAACCTTTGTGTGCCCAAATGTCCCATTACCTGATTATTAAACTTCACTAACTGTCGTGCCTGTTGGTATGGAATATAAGGAAGACTAGAACTGTCTTCCAACCATTTTGCATAATATTGCCCTGGACTGTGTCCTACAAGAGTGCATTTCTCTAATTCTTCCTTCAGTCCAAACTTAGTGTGGATTTGCAGCAAATCATGTTGCAAATTCTGAGCTGAAAATGTCTGTATGGCATGTACTGCAGTAGTTTTATCTGGTACACCCAAAAGGTGTTCTGTAGGATACAATTGCATTCCTTCTCTGGCTGCCTTTTCTGCCATCTGATCTGAATAGTTATTTAACTGAAAATTTTCATTTGTAGATTTCTGATGAGCTTTTACCTTTAAAATACTGTAGTAACCCACAAGGGACTGACTACGAACTAAATTCCAGATAGTCTGTAACACAGAAACATGCTTGACCAGTTTGCCCATATTATCAACAAACCCTCTCCTTGCCCATGTAGACATGTGCAGCTGCAGAGAATTAACTACGTAAGCACTGTCTGAAAAAATATTGACATGTGGAAAATGTTGTAACACATAAAGAACTGCTTCTAGTTCAGCTCGCTGAGCAGACATATGCCCCAGTAACTATATCAAAGTTGTATGTCCCATAGAAGGGCTCTCTGGCACTACTGCAAATCCATTTTGATATTGTCCATCAGCCCAAAATCAAGCACCATCAACAAAGACGGTCGGTCTGTCTTTCTGAAAATCAGGAGACAGTATGAGCTTTTCTGGATTTGAAATGTGTGTAATGCATTAATGTTGTTTTCATTCATATCCCATAAAGTTGGATAAGTAATACTTATCTCCTGCCTTTAGTGTAACTCGCTTAACACTAAATAATGCTAGCCATTTTGCAAACACTGCTTGACTGACGTCATCAATCAGTTTATTTAACTGAGTCTCATTTACCAAAGCTTGTACCGCATAATGTGGTGTCTGTACTATAAGGGACCTTGCCCTACAGTTTTCAATAGGGGCCATGGTATCTTTGACACACACTTGAACTATCAACAAGTCAGACTGATGTGGACTGAAATTAACATCTCTTTCTGAAGGGACAACATTCTCCAGACTGTAGTATCCACCATTAACAATGATGGTGTGTACTTGCTGTGACCATGGCTACATACCGATGTAGGTCATTGTACATCCACAGTCAGTGATGTTTAATTCTTGGACTGTACTTTGTTGGTTGTAGTTGTTGTGGTATCATGATCACTTATGATTCCATGCCATCACTGAATAAAAAGAAGTGTTGACCTGTCAGTGTAAACAGTGTCTGGATTGGCTCACACAGGTGGGTATTGTATTCACCATCCAGTCACCTGGGTAACTATTGTATGTGGGCATTGCTGTTTAATGCTTGCCATGTATGTGTTCTTTAGTCCATGATATGGACATTGTCTGGAATGTGCACACATCCCACATGCATGTACAGTAACTTGTGGAACTGTACCTGGGGTGTTTGGCCCATGTTGTGCACACAGATTGTTATAATCAGATGTGACTGTCCTGGCCTCATGTGCTGGGAACAGGTAATGGACAGCAGGTCGACCCTTTACTTACATTGATAGCATGATACAGGTATTCCCTGGTGTAAGTAGCACCTGTCCATACAGGGCATGTGTATAAGGCATGGTATGTCCTTTGTGGGTCACATTTGATGGCACCACAGGTGTTGCAGGCATCCAGTGGGGAGCATAGTAAAGGCACACTCTCTGCATGCACGTGCATATTGTACTGATGGACAGGGTGCCATGCCCTCTGTCGTCCACTGCAATCACACTATGGTTACTATCTGCGGGCAATATGCAGGGAACTACCAACATAGCAGTTGTTGCCTAGGCAAGTGTGTTTGTGTCTGAGACTTGGGTTGAGAGTGTCCTCTGTGTAATATAAGGGTTGCTAACTTTGTTCACCAGGCCTTGATGTCACATGTAGGGGTATGGATTGCCACCCCAGCCTTTCGGCTATTTCACATCTTTTATCCTTGTAAGGTGGACATTGTGACATATAATAGTGCAACCATATAAGAAATTTGCAAAACCCACTCCACAATGAGTCCAGTTATTACGCACTCATAGATATCTACCTGCACACAGGATATGAATGACAAACACAGACACACACACACGTGCTATGTCTGAGATTCAAACTCCTACCTAACTAGTTTATTACACTACAGCATTACGCATTTATAGGACATGCCATGGAGCTTACTGGAGTACTCCTTCCCCAAAGATGTACTTCACAGTGAATGACATCAGCAGCCTTGCCAAAGTAGGGCATTGGATTTGTAGTGAGTGTGACTTGCCTAAAAAGCATTGCTCCCTACAACAGACAAAGAAACACACACACAAACATCCACACTTGCCATGTGTGGGACTATAACCCCTACCAAAGTACTTTATCAACCTACAGCATTACGCTGTCATAGGACGCACCACAGAGATAACCGAGCTACAGCTTCCCAAATGTGTATTTCATAGTGAATGACCTTAGCAGCCTTGTCAAAGTGGGGCATTTGAATTATAGTGTGTGTAACTAGCCTAAAAACATTGCCTGCTGCACAGACAGAAACACACACACACACACACACACACACAAAATTGCCATGTTTGGGATTAGAACTCCTACCTAAGTAGTTTATCACACTACAGCATTACACTGTTTTTAGGACGCGCCACAGAGATTACTGGGTACTCCATTCCCAATGGTGTAATTCAAAGTGGATGACATCAGCAGGCTTGTCATAGTAGGGCTTTGGGGAGGGCAGTGTGTGTGCAATGGCCATAACCTATTCATCTAGAGGTTGACACACCACATGCAGGTACATGCAGGGTTATATTCCGCAGGTACGTGTATACAGCTGCTAGATGACTACTGCCTTGTACTGTCATGTTGCCCAGTTCGCACTTGCACCACATAGTCTGTAATGCTGATGAATACCAGTGGCTACTTTCTACAGTGAGTGACATTTACACATCATGTAGTTGTAGCCATTTGGCTGTGTGCTGGGTGGGAGAGGCCTCATGACGGATGGCTCTTTGTCACAGTCACTCTCTTCCACACATCTATGTATGTCTGCTTTTGGCATATTATAGTGTGTTGTCCTTGGATATATGTCTGTATTCCTATCCAATGTGTGTGCAAAGCATGACTGGTGCAGACTGAGGAGTGTATGCACTAACATCTGCAACTGTCAGATATGTATGGTCCACTGTTGTTTGCAGATTTGTTTAAGTGTGTGAGCATGCCCAGTATGACCTTTCAGTATGTTGTTGTCTGACATTGCCTTCATTTCTCTAAGTGTGTGAGCATGTCCAGTATGCCCTTTTGTATTGAATGTGTGGATCCATTCCAAGTAGTTTGTACTCCAGTGCAGACCTTTATGTTGTACACCTACAGGTAACAAACTGTTTCTGCAGGATATCTGTAGATTGTTTGGCAACATGGGGTCAAACTGTGCAAGCGGTAGTGTCTCCTGTAGGTGATTGTGTCTGTGCTGCTTCTGCTACATGGTACTGGTGGTAGCAGTGATATTCAGACCTGTGTGCTGTTATACACTGTGATGCTTTATGTCCTCAAGTACTGTCAGGTGGACATTCTTGCTCACAGTGATGTCCTGGAGAACAAGGGTGAATGCAGTTGTGTCTGGCATTGTGGGCGAACACATACATATTCATGGAAAGTTATGACATTCTGAGGGGGAGCTGCAGACACTTGCTGCTGGGTCTGTGTATCCAGTTCAGCAAATTGGTACAATGCTAGCAGAGGATCCCATACTTGTACATCCATCGACATGTCACTATGGCCTTATCTTGCCATGGCAATACCTCACAGCTGTACAGATTCACACAGGTTACCCAGAGGCAGGGGTCATAAGTCAGGACATTACCACTGTTGTGGTGTATGGGCAGGTTTGTAGCCACCCATTTATATGTTTGCAGCCAGTGATAGTATGTGCACACAGCTGTGTGTCAGACCTTGCACATTCTATGCTGCCCATGCTCCCACCCCCCTCTGTTATTCTATCCTCTTCCATACATTATGCATACATTCTGTGATACTTTCCCTATAGTTATCACCTCATCACAGCTGTATTTTGGTGTTGGTCTACAGTTCATGCAGTGGGACATGGTGGACATGTTACTGTGGTTTGTCCACATGGCCTTGCATATGGGTTATGTGGAGTGTGTTATGTTGTTATTTTGGTGCCCATGACATAACATGCATTGGCAGTACATGTGAGACAGAGGCCTGTAGGCCATTTGGTGGCAATGCAGGCCAGCTGTGGCAAGCCGTTGCATTCTGTCAGTCCTACAGTCCCAGACCGCCATACAGTATATTCCCCTGGGGTGACAGGCTAGGTGTGCTAGGTGTTCTTGCCAATACTTTCTATCAGTATTGATCAGGTGGTGTGGTTGCTGGCAGGGTGATACCTACAGCTAGGGACACACCTGCATGGGTCACCTGCACTGCATGCTGCATTCTTTCATTATTGCCATAAACAGGTGGGGGTCATATGCCCATTCCCAACAGCAGGTATATGACCAGAGAGGTACCTGTGGGTGGTGGTTGGGTGAGCTAGGTGCATGTGTGCTATGGACACTACTTGCATCTGACTCACAGATATGCATGGGGCATTCCAGTTATGGTGGCATGTGCAGGTACATCAGCTGTTCCCCAATAAATCAGTCCGATCACCTTTGTGATCTGCAAGTGTTCGGCCAGAAGACACCGGTATTCCCTACTACAGGGACAGATAATGTGATGCATACCTGTATGTACAATTCCAAGGCTGTGTCCATTTCACAGTTACACATTATATACTGTATGTCTGGGGTACATTTCCCTGTGTACTCTTATATATCTAGGCCAACAGCCATGCCATGTCCATCTTTCAGATGGTGACACATATTACCACCATACATTTACAATGGCTTACTCCTAGCATGTATTATACTGGTGGGGATTGTCAGGTGCACTGCAGTTGTGAGGACATGGCCCTGTCATTGGCAGTAGTGGGCAATGGCCACCAGGTCAAACCTCAACATGCATGCATACTGACCACTCTCACACAATATGAAACACACACCAACCTAACACACACATACTTTGCATATTGTACAAATGCTATAATCTATACTGCTACCTTGGCCACCTCTGGGCATCTGTGCTCCACTGGTATTATACCTACAGATACGTGTTACTACATTTCTGCATAGGATTGGGGGGGGAGGCGCAACTGACTCTTACTACATTTCTACATAGGAGTGGGGGGGGTCACACCTGATTGTTACTACTACATGTGTACATCGGATTGGGGGGCACACCAGACCGTTTCTACTTTTCTACATAATATTGTGGGGGGGACACCTGACTGTTACTACATGTCTAGACAGGTTTTGGGGGGCACACCTAACTGTTTCTACATTGCTACACAGGATTGTGGGAGCACACCTGACTGTTACTGCATTTCTACATAGGATTGGGAGGCACACCTGACTATTACTACATGTGTACAAAGGATTGGGGGGGCACACCTGACTGTTAATACATATCTACATAGGATTGGGGGGGCACACCTGATTGTTTCTACATTGCTACATGGGAATGGGTGGACACACACCTGACTGTTA